>NW_026542823.1:0-151602 GCF_028750875.1 Macrosteles quadrilineatus
CGCATAAAACATAACTGCACACATTTCTTGGCTTAGAACTTTAAAAACCCCCGTACAACAAACATCGTAAGGTCCGTTACAATTGAAATAATTTTCGTAGTTGTTTAATTTTGTATTTTATTGTTTCAATAATTAAGTACTAGGATCT
Source organism: Macrosteles quadrilineatus (assembly GCF_028750875.1). Taxonomy (NCBI): domain Eukaryota; kingdom Metazoa; phylum Arthropoda; class Insecta; order Hemiptera; family Cicadellidae; genus Macrosteles; species Macrosteles quadrilineatus. The sequence goes on from NW_026542823.1 coordinate 149, forward strand.
ACAGTTCACCAATGTATGCAATAAATAGACATGATTTTGTTGTTTTATTTTTAGAAGAACGAGGAATGAGCTTAAAAAATTCTGCTACATTTCACTAGCTCTGAAGAACCTATGCTTTATTAGTAAAGTAGCAGTTTTCACATTTTGTGATTTTATAAATTCTAAGAAATCCAAATTTCATAGTTAGAAGTTAAATAGCTACCAAAACATCCTTAGAAACTACCTATTTTAAGTCTTTGATGTCAGTCTAACTCTAAACAAACATTGCGCCGTTTTAACTCAATGAAGGTTTCCCCGGTTTGTCACGCCCAATATTTTCCCAGAACCTTATCAGTTCAGCTGACAGAATGACCGGTGACTAGATAGGTTTTTAACGACGCTACAAGACAAGACGATCGTAACTGTGTCTAGGCGACTCCGCGGGTTTTCCGTCTGGGTAACGGATACCGGCGAGACTGGTTTAATTGTATTTATTAGTGGTGATTAATGACTAATCCGACTAATTGGTTACCATCCATCGGATCACACGGGAAATAAACATCAAATTAGTAAATTGATGAGTAATTGTCTATGTAAAATTGTTTTTCCTATGTCAAGTGTTGTGAAATAATATGCGTGGGGTTATCTTAATCATGATTTGTGAGTTAAATTTGGGTTACTCCATTCACGAAAACCACTGATAATAACAAAACGAGTAATATACACATAGATCTGTAATTGTTATCGCTCATGCTCACCTTATGTAGTTTCTAGGTTAAATTTTCGTCATAAACAGAAAATTGAAATGGCGACCATACGAAGGGAGGTATTTTAAGCAAAGTATGAATTAAGATAAATTAGGTATGCCATACATGTGATAGGGACAACAAACCTAATAATTTTGGGCTGGAGTTGTAAGTTGTACAAATGTTGTACGTGTCTAAAAGGGTGAGAGAAAACTGATACTTTTAATTCTAGGAAGGCTTCGTTATCATGGTAATTCTAGCCTTCTTGCATGAGGCCCCAGGAAACAATCATAACAATCACACAGCACATCTCTTGTCAGTAATCCCCGCAAGATTTGTATTTACACTTAGTAGCTTTGGGGGTTTCCTTATATCTACGATCAGTTTTCATTGAAAATTACTTGTTACAACATTCAACAGAAATAAACGATTGTTTCTGCGGTTACATTAATATCTCTTGACTCTTGCTTGTGTCACAGCGCAGTTATTGTTCGAAAATATACGCTACATAATTAACTTACGCAACACAAAATGGAGAATGGCGAATATGTATTTTTCCTGAAATTATGTATGTAAGAGATGTTTCTATAAACCAATTATTTGTTGCTAATATTGTACCTCTACTAAACAATTTATTATTAACAGCCCTACATTTAGTTAGAATGTAAAATAACTGTGATGAATTCATTTTCACTGACAACAAATTAACACAAAAACAATCTTTTGTTTTGTTTTTGGAAGCAAGGGAATCGTTTACCATATCAACGTTATTTATTGTGCATCTATCAAACTTTAACTTTTGTACTAGACTTAGTGAAGGTGACAAGTAACATAAAATTGTTTTGTCGTGACATCAAATATTTGATTTAACTTTAATATTATTTCAAGCTTATCGGTTATGACGTCCTCATGTCAACATTAGAGATTACATAGAATCTGGATTAATATAGGCCTACTGTATGACTATGACTATATCAGTATTGGGCAATGGTCTAATTGTAAAGATACAACAATCATCACGCAATATTAAGTTCTGGAAAAAACAATCTACTTAACTTTAATTTAATTTATATTCTTCAAGCGTATAATTTTTTATATCCTAGGAATAATTTCTTATTAGGAAATTACTCGTGAAACCATCAAAGCAATCAGTTGTCAAGGTTAACTACTGTTTATCTCTATCTGTAAACAAACTGATTCGTCGCTATCGATAAAAGATAAGCTAACATTTATCTTACTCAGCCCACGAAAATCTTCAAGTTCCCCAAGTCCAATGTTATTTATTGTGATACATATTACCCTCAACCCTCATCATTCATTATTGTGAAATCGTCGACAACGTAGAGATAACTAGAAACAAAACAGAGGAACTAAGTTCGGTTCCGGCTCAGATTGGACTGATAAACGATCAGCTGATCATGACAAGAATGACGTCATTATGTCTCACAGCTGGTTTCGGTCATTGTTGTAACCTAGCAACCGCTGACGTGTTTCCATTCATTGTTGAGTTTGTTGCATCATCGAACATAGGGAGGGGAAATGTTCTAAAGAAGTGCGACTTTTGAAGTACGTTGCTAATTATCGCACACCTGTGTTACAATTCGCAATAGCAGACATTGTATTGTAGATTGTACACAGTTACAGTACAATGTTTATATACTAAATTAGTCCCTATATTTAGTTGTACTAAATATGTACAACTTGTATTAACTTAATTTTCTTGGTTTTAATCAACTGAATCCTGAATCTGGATAAAATTCTAGTTTTTTTTTTCAAACTGTCAAAAAAACTGTCATTTTTTGTAGCTTGCCTATTTTATATGGACAAAAAATGTGTTATTTGATCTTAGACACGTCACTTGTATATATAGACTTAGACTATAATATATAAATCCCAAAGTACCCATGAACTTTTGAGAAAACTACAAGTCACACCTCCATAAACCATATAGGCCTACCTAAAATGTTCGTCATGACAAGAAGCCTTGCGCAAAACTACCCATTTTTTCATAAATTGCCCTTTAAGGTCGTCATTCCTAAAGGGAACTTTCCATATTTACCTAATGTTAACAATACCCTAGCTGTACTTATTTGTTTGTTATTCTTTCAATTTACTACCCTATTAAAAAAAGGTGTGATTATTTGGTTGTATTACAGTATTCTGTTTTGTTTATTTCAGCTTAACTTAACCAATCAATAGTTTTATTAATACTTATGAAGTCAACGGGCTGAAGCCCAGTGGGTAACAGCTAGTTATATATATAGCCTATGTAATATATGGCTTAATATCCCATCTTGCCCTAGAAGGTTTTTCTTTTATTCATTGGCAATTATTATTTTTTATAATCACTGTATAATTATTTGACCTAAGCAGATTTACCGTAAAACAATTTTTGTTATAAAATTAAAAAGATTTTGTTTATAATTTAAAATTTTACTGAATTTTCTCCATTTGATATTTAAAACTAAAATGCCTACACAGAACACATACATAACAGCAGCCCATATAGAGTAACGTAACTGTTTTTTAACAGAAAGTAACAGATATTTAACAGACTCAAATAATATGGATTTACGGTAGTTTCCAATCAAAATATTTTTTAATATACATATCAGTGTTATTATTTGTTATTTCAAACATATTCACGGTATGTCAAATTAATTAAAAAATATCTTGAATAATGAATTTCTTGACAAATCCATTAAATTTTATCAACATCTATGAACTTTGATAAATTGGTTGTTACAAAGCTTGTCATGGCATCCTACTCCACTCCACACTCAGTCTTCGCTCACATTTTGGTTAAAATACATCCAGTTGCGTCCCTTTATGTAATAATAAGAATATTAGGCCTAATTGATGGGTTTCTCAATGGATTAAGTAATGGCATTTTCCCGCATATTTTTAACCTCTAATCCTTGACCCCTCAGTGTGTACTGCTGTGTAGTATTGTAGGGGAGGTCCGAGGTAGGCTATAGATTCATCCCATAGACACTGGTACTGACTGGTAGACTTACTGGTAGATGAGCTGACGCCAGCCTGGTCTAAACCACTGCCATATGTACGTTGTTGTATAATGCAGTCAGGTCTGGTTGACCTCACAGGAACACCTGTGCTGCTGGGGGCCGAGCTTAGCTCAGTGAAAACTCTTCAGCCCATCACAAAAATGACAAAACCTTTTCATGTAATTAATTTATGATTTACCAAATTTATTAATGTTGTTGAACCAACTCTAACTGTAACTGTCGATAAAATGTATAATGGATGTGATGGGTTTTTATTTTTACAATTTAATCCACCTCAAGCTTATTTTGATTTTTTTAGCAAAAACATAAAAAAACTTGTTAAACTTGATCGGTTCAAAAACTAAATTTTGGAAAAATACATTTTTATTGAACTTTGTTATAGTTTGTAGCAAATAGTACTCATTTTTGCCTTAAGCGATTTTATCATTTTCAATGAAGTAGCTAGCGAAATTTTAATACCAAGAGATTCTTTCTTTACCTCATTGTGCTTTAACCATGGCAATAATACTGACCTTAACTACTTTTACCTTCGAGCACTTATCCACCTTCATTATTTTCTCACTAAATTTTAAGCTGATTTGAAATTTACACTCATGCCACCTTATGAAGCCATATTAATAAATAAACCAACAGATTTTATTTTTTAAACATTCTTACGGGTAATCATATGTTTAGCTATCTGGGGGATTCAACTGAATCAACAATCCAATTATGAACAGTAAAAGATCACAATATAAACTTATCAATCAGTTCTCAGCTAGTAATACTAAGCCCCGCTGTGTTGTAGGTCCACCAGAAGCCCCCGCTGCACGTCCCAGTGTCTCCTCCGCGGGGCTGGGTTGTGTGACCGTGGCTTGGTCCAGCCCCGCCTATGACGGAGGCTGTGTCATCACCGGGTACAGTGTGGAGATGAGGACAGCTCTGTCACACCAGTGGAATGTGGTTGCTGACAGGTGAATACACTAATATTTAATTTTTTATTTAGATCTTTTTACTTGATGGTAAAACATTTTTTTCTTAATTCAAGTGATTTTTTGTACTGTTGTATTGTTGAAGCAGTAAAACCATTCCAATTTCAATTCAATCGTGTTGAAACTGTAAAAATATTGTTCTGACAAAAAGTACCTAGTTTGTAAGAAGAAATTTTGGTTATACATACATCACAAAAGTCTTGAGCAACGATCATCTCTTTCTGTAATAAAGTACAACTTTGTCAGTCTTCAAACTACGATAATTTCCACACTGTAAACCTCTTGTGTTATGTAATCAACTATATATTTAATACAATAAAAGGTTTTTCTGTAACTTCCCTTTTTCACCTGCCCTACTTAACCGATTTTACGATTGATGTGTCATTGTAAAGCTTGTGATCTAGCGAAGGGATAGTGGTAACTAAAAAGGCCATTTCCTTTAGGTCTTTGTCCGGCTAGCGTTTCAATTGTTTTTAGAGTTCACTTTCAAATATCTAGAGATTCTGAACTTTCTTTAATTATATCGGTTTTAAATGTGAATTCTAATTTAACAGCTGTTCCTCCAGTTTAATGCTCAACAACAGTTAGGTTTGTAACTAAGAGGCTATTGTTATTATGATTGTAACCTGATTGAGGTAGGTAAATAACTATTTTTTGTATAAATACACAGCCAACATCCACTAAATTTAATTTATTGTAAATTAATAGTATTATTCTCCTAATAACTGTCTGAAATTAACTTAGCCTAGGTCTAGTTTGAGTTATTCACCATCTCCAATACATCTTCTTTACACGCCTTGGATTATTACTGTGGGTGGTAACTGGGTACGTAAGCCTGATCTAACATCTCTGTGATTTCTGTCTAGATGCCACTCACTGTCACATGTGGTCCGAGGACTGACTCCAGGACAGACTTATCTGTTCAGGGTGAGAGCAGAGAACATCCACGGAGCCAGTGAGAGCAGCGCTGAGTCCTTCCCCTTCACACTGCAGTTGCCCCACACAGGTACTTTGTAGACATAGCTAGGTAGACACTCAAAACACAGACAGAATTTGCTCCTCTCGATATACAATAGTTTATGTGACATGAAAGGTGCTATTGTTTACAAAGAAAACCAACTACTGGTACTGTTCTATCAGTTTGACTTAATTAATAAATCGGCAAATTCAACATTAATCAGTATTTTATATCAGCACACTCTTTTGGTGGCTCAGTTCTACTAAATTATTTAATTTCTTTTCTAAAATTTGCTTCAGCTTTTAACATGGCATTTGAATGTCTAGTTCTTTCAATAGGAATAGACTAAGGCTATAAATGTGTTTTTGTTTATCAATTAATTTTAGTAATATTTTTTCGGTTTTCAGAAACCTTTGAAAACTTCTAAATTTCAATATAATAAAAACTGTATCCTTATTATGATTCCAAACTGTAGCTGAGTAAATATAGTGGTGGTATATTAGTAACTAAAAGGTTGTCATTTCTACCAGGATCAAAAGTCAGTGGATTTTTTTAAGCTTCTAACTGGACCCCTGAGTTGTTTTTAAGATCATAGGGCTTTTATGGTCCTTAATGATCCTACCTAACTAATTATCTGGTCTTAGCTAGTAATAAACCTATTCTCTCATTCATTGAAATTCATCCATCACGCTTCACTTTAAAATACACACTTTTAGTGTATCCGTGTGGAATAATTCTAGTAAACTATTTCCCAGGTTTGCGGGAAGATGAAGGTGAAGGAGAGGGAGAGACAGAGACAGTTGTAGAGGAGAGGTTGGTAGTCCCTCAGCCTGGTGATGAGTTCCTGGAACGCTACTCTGTACATGAGGAGCTGGGCAAGGGCCGATACGGGGTCGTCCACAAGGTAGTGTCATTGGAATATTTGATTTTAAAATCTTTATCTTAAGAATATATTCTGCTGATTTTTATTTTTACGAGACTCATTTGGACTCATCTTAAATCAATAAGTCTTATTGCTCAACCGCTTGTTCTCTCGCAAGACTTGTGAGCAAGTCAATATATGAGGTATTTTATAAAACTCAGCATATTTTGTATTTTTAATTAAACAGAGGTTGGTCCCAATTAATATTGATTGGACCTCTGCTGTATTATGTAATATCGATATCTAATATCGATATTTAAATATCGAACATGTACAGATACAATGCAATGCAACAGATTCTTCGTCTTTAGGAGATGACACCGTGGTTTAACTGGTCAAAATACTAGTTAAAATTTTGAATGTGTTGCAGCAATCCTTCTTGGGGCAAGCTACAATTATTCAACTGTTCAACTGATTATTTTTTGCTTAATTATAATTTAATTCATTTGGTAGAGGTGTTGCTGGTTTAGTAGTTAGAGTGTAGGCTTCGGTCCTAGAGCTCTATGTTCAAGCCCTGCCAATCATCAATGCTAGCTATGTTATAATGCCATGTTTCAGTGGTTCAGAACACCCTTTAAGCTGTAGGTCAACCTACCTAGTAAATAATAAATATGAGATCCCTCAGACAAGAATAACTTTTCTATTGGAATTCACACACTAAAAGCCATACTAATAATTGTTATTTTCCGTAGGTAACGGATCTGCGGACAGGCCACACGATGGCTGCCAAGTTTGTACGCTGCATCAAGAAGCAAGACAGAGAGAAAGTACAGGAGGAGATAGACATAATGAACTGTCTGAGGCATCCCAAGCTGCTGCAACTTGCTGCGGCCTTTGACAATCCCAAGGACATGGTCATGGTCATGGAATAGTGAGTGTTTGTCTTCTGAACGAAAACAAGGTGTTAAAAATATAATGGTTTTTGGACCTTGTGTTTCATCAAACCATCAGTTATACCCTAATAATTAGAAGTTCACCTCATTGTTCATACCTATACCCGAGTAAACAGAAAACATATTCTTAAATGGTAACTTAAATAAAATTATTGACCATGTCAAATATTTATGCATATACGTTCATTGACCTTTTAAAGTAAAATTTGTTGCGATTTATTATGCTAGGATGGACTCTTTCCCATTCATGTAAGTCTATTCCTACGATAATTATAATCCCCTATGTTAACAAATGACAATGTTTCCTCTTTCTGTGCAGCATCTCCGGAGGTGAGTTGTTTGAGAGAGTTGTGGCTGATGACTTCACACTCACAGAGAGAGATTGTATACTGTTTCTGCGACAGATCTGTGAAGGCGTCAGATACATGCACACCTGCCAAGTTGTTCATCTAGACCTTAAGGTACGTTGTAGGGTTGGATAGCATTATCACAACCAGTTACAAAGGCTGGTATGTCGGAAACAAGAGTATCTGAACCAACCAAACTTTTACTTACAGCTATTTAGCGAGTAAAACTAAATGAGAGAAACAAGGTAGGTGGAGAGGAGCGAAATCATCTCTTGGGCCCATAGCGCATTCTATTGCGGGCCTGCAATCACCCTTTTTTTTGTGTTTTCTAAAAACTTGTTTCAAAATTATTTTAAGTTTTGTGTTCATAAGATGAAAAAAGAACATGATAGAAATATGCATAGTGAAATCCCTAATTGTCCCTGAAATCAATGGGTAAACATTTCTTTTTGTCTAGAAAATGAGCAAAGATGGAAATGCCACTTCTAGCCTGTGTGAGGAATTAATACAATGTAAAGCCAACTCTGACTCATAGCACTTTTATCTTGTTTACCTTTACAAGTTCCCCCAAAAAGACTGTACATCCTAAAAGTTATTGTATGCTTTTAAATGTTCTCTAGTCAGATATTCCTCTGATATTGGTTGTAATCCCACAGCCAGAGAACATCATGTGCCACACAAGGACGTCGCATCGTGTCAAGATCATCGACTTCGGTCTCGCACAGAAGCTCCAGTCCAACACTCCGGTCCGAGTGTTGTTTGGAACCCCCGAGTTCATTCCTCCTGAGATCATCAACTACGAACCCATTGGTGTAGAGTCCGACATGTGGTCTGTGGGGGTCATCTGCTATGTCCTGTGAGTGGATAGAATAATCTGCTCTCACGTTCTTAAGCATTTACATTAAATTGTATGCTTAAATATCCAAGGATACTCCTTAGTATCATATATGTATTTTAGGGGGGAGGGCCAGAATGTTTTTTTTTTCTTTGTTTAGGGACAGACTTAGTTTTAGTCTTTCAAACCATGATATCAAAGTCCCTACTACTTCCTTGACTTCACAGAACAATGAGAAAACAATGTACTAACAACAATGGAGTAACAATGTTCATTCTTGTAGATCATCATGCCACCCATAAAATGAAACTTAGATATTCCTTCCTCTTCCACCTTCAAGAAAGTTAAAAAAATATATAACAGTTCAAAAAAACAAATAAGAAATAAATAAAAGTTGGATTGAGAAGTTTTAACATGCTTAGTTATTGACATGTATTGTTATCCTTTTAAAATGTATGCTATTTTTATATCAACTACTCATAGCACACTTTACACCCTCAGACTGTCAGGGCTGTCACCCTTCATGGGGGATAACGACGCTGAGACATTCGCCAACATCACTCGGGCCGACTTCGACTTTGACGACGAAGCATTCGAAGCCATCTCCCAAGACGCTAAAGACTTCATCAGTTCACTTCTTATCAAGAGAAAAGAGTAAGCTATGCATAGTTTACAATAGTTCATTATTTGTATTTCTGTAAAGAAATGTTTTAATTTCCCCATCGCTATGTGTTTCAATTGTTGTTTATTTTCTAAATCGTTCAATAGAATTTTTTTTTATGGACCTAAAAAAATAATTTATACTCCAGATTGTTTGCAATGATGATTTGGGTCTTACCGTCACTAAAATGCATTGTTTTGTTTCAAAACATAAATTTAAAATAGACTGGTTTATCTAATAAGCTAAAAGAAGTCATGACGTTCATTACCTAAGCAATCTGCATTATTGTATTGCATGAATATGCATATTCACTGATGTAGGGATGGTGAAGACAGATAGAGTTACAACCAATGTCTGAAATGTAAGAGAACCTTGCTAGTCTGTAAAAGACTGTGAAACTGTGATAATGTTACTTATGTGTCTCGTTGCTACCACTTAACTATTTTAAAGTATAGTTCGTTCTTGTAGTCTATTGTCTCACCCCTTTGGCTCCTTGGTATACGTTCCAAATACAGGCATTTGAGGCCCATGTAGATGGGTCCAGCCAGTTATTCCGAAATCTTACTAAGTAGTTTGTGGTGTTGCAGGAAGAGACTAACAGCAGAGGAATGTCTAAAGCACAAGTGGCTCACACAAAGTGACACAACTATGAACAGTGTCAAGCTGTGTACAGACAAACTCAAGAAGTTCATCATCAGGAGGAAGTGGCAGGTCAGCTATCTTCTGATACATATTTCCGTTTCGATGCTTAATTACATTATTAGGCTGTTAAGGAAGACAGATTATTGTTTATCATAATCTTCAGGGTCGTATTTCGTTAGTGGCGGACATGGCGGTCTCAGGGGGTCCCTTCCTGAGAGGGAGTTTCACTTGGAGCCCCCAAGAAATTTTTTTCTTTAAAATGAATTTCACAGATATAAAATTTGAAAAAAATAAGTAAAAGATTAAGTTTGAAATGTTATACAATGATGTTTACATTTGGTAAATCTTTTAATGTTGGAGTTCCATAAAGTTTAATAAATAGCCTTAGTTTGATGTATCACTGTAAAAAAATGTGCTTTGAATAGTTGTGTGGTTTTCGATTTCATTGATTTGTGCTTACTGCTAACTATGTGTTTGTTTTACCATTGTGTGGATTTTAATCAAAATAGATTTTTCCTTTTTGAATTTACCCTCCTACCTATAGTTAACATATTATTTTTTCCTGTATTTCTTGAACATGAAAATTTTTTACCAAGCTTGTGTGGCTTTTGTGTGTACTAATCCGCATGGTTGTGTTGTGTGTGATTTGCAGAAGACAGGGAATGCTATCCGGGCGCTGGGACGTATGGCAACACTGTCTGCGGCTAGTAGACGCAACTCTAGCACCAGCACGCCCCCCTCCCCCCGCCCCTCCCTGGCTGCCTCACGTCTGTCTAGCCTGGACGAGGAGGGGAGGGGCGACCGTGACCGAGCACGGGGCCGAGTATGCAGTGAGCGCAGTGACAGTGGCATCAGCGACTGTAGCAGTATCAACACCTCGGCTACCCCCACCACTCCCTGCCATCTCCTCAACAAGAAATACTCTATCTGCGAAGAGCCCGAGCACGACCTTAGTAGTTGTAGACTAACTGAGCACGGTGTGACTGTTAACAAACTGTGTGACGGTGTTAACGGCAAAGCCTCTAATGTTTCAGTCGCTGCCAAGAAACGAACGACAAATAGCTTAAGACTCGACAGTGAGCCCGCCAAAGCGCCTTCTCCCACTTTACAAAAGGACGCTAAACTATTCGGCAAAAGTGAAAACTTCCAAAAGGCCTTTGCTTTTTGGAAACAGTAATACTATGTACAAAGCCTTCGCAGTGCCCGTTGCCAAAGTTATTGTTAATGAAACAGATTGTTCTATACGGATAGAATAGTTGTGTTTTCAGTTTTAGTCTATTGTTATGCTTATAGCCGAGTAAATATAGCTTTTATCGTCAATTGTTATCATAATGATAACTTATTTCGTATCATTTAATATATTGTATCCTGTATTGTTACTATTAGCGTCAATAAATTAAAATTTTATTTATTAAATGTTTCTACAGTAACATTATTTACACTTCTCCTCTAGTTACTAAGAATAGTAAGAATCTTTAAACAAGTATAGGCCTACTGATGCCAAACAAAATGTTAAGATTAACTAATAACTACTACACAATCATTTATTTTCAGGTAACACTTAACTCACTTTTCTATCTCCTACTTAAAAGTCCGGACTAAATTTGTCCAGATATTTTTTATATTCCTCTTTTTCACAAATTTCTTCAAAGGCAAACCACAAGTCACGAGTTTCGCTGCATAGTTTAAACATGTGAGCAGCCATTGTATCGTTCCACCCTACATTCAGTTGGTAAGCGTGAATGTTTATAAAGTTTGGAAACGCTGGTTCTCCTTTGCGGCAATGCTCTATCGCGATGCTTCTAAACGTTGGGTCTTTTGCTCTAAGTCTCTTTAAGAAATTGGCAGCATGCTCGTTGTAACATTCCACATTCTCACAGAGCACTTGGTAATCATCGAGTTCCAACTCGTCAGATAACTTCTGAATTATTCTGTCTATGGCTTGGAGGTAGATTGAGGTCGGCACAAAACACCAAGCCACAGTGATCACACAGCTTAAGAGAGTGACAAGTCGCATAATGTTAGACAGTAAAACTGATAAGTCAAGATGAATCTGATGTGACAGTTGTTTCATATCAACAATTGATTACCAAGTCTGCAATACACACACTTTGTTGTGTGATTTAGGGTTAAATTTATGTGTTTGAATTTTTTCCTTGTATAATTTTTATTGTTGGTAATAATAAGGAAATCTAAAAAATCTTTTTAGTTTTTTCTTTTTCTATGAAAAATTACATACTTATCTATTTTACTTTATTGCAATAGTGAGGATGTCAGTTGATAGTGTATTATAATGAATAAAATCGTTGAGGGCTATTTAATAACACTAGCGCACCTGTTGCTCAAATTCAAGCAATTGAAACATAGAGCTACTACAGCTTAACTTGAACAAAGTTTTGGCAGCCATTTTTTATGTTTTGATGTAATTTTCTTTAAAACTAAAAGCAATACTCTGGGATCCATTTTTTACATTTGAAACATTAAAAGTTATCCTCAATTCTTCATTTTGGCATTTTAGTACCTATAACTTAATAAAGTTTGCCCATGAATCATAGTGACATATTTAACCAGCTGTAACTCAAGTATATAATCATTTTTTTCTTATATTTAGCTGTAGAATCATATACCAAGGGATTATTGTGGAATCTAGTATCACCCTGTTTATCTTTCTGTCACACTGGTTAACATTGTCTTGTCAATCAATCAATCAATCTTTATTTGCCATAAGGATACATTTACATATCATTGACAAAGTCTATTTGCAGATTTCAAACCAAGTTTTAACATAAACAACATAATACTCTTACAGGCTAAATATTACAATTAACATTCAACTCCATTCACATTCTTAACTGAAATTAAAACCAAACTAAAGGACAATTTCTCCCAGTTTAAAATAATCATCCAGACTATAAAAAGGATTCTGAAGTAGATAATTATAAAACATAGCCTTAAATTTGTTAATTGAATGAAAATTTATATTATTTTTTACTGAATTATACACTTTAATAATTGATAAAATTATGTGGCAAATACTAGTTTTACTAAGACGATGGGATTCTAACAGCGCAGTATTTTTAAAACGAGTGTTGTGACTGTGATTATTAAATTGAAGATATTCAGGGTTTTTTAATTATACAGGGTGATTCAAAATGAATGACCCAGTTTTAACGCTTTATAACTTTTATACTATTAAACTTACCGCTATAAAATACACATCAAACGAAAAAGCAACTCAAAGAGTTTATGTCTTCCAAAGACACATCATTTAACAAAATCGATCCAGCAGAACTGTAGATTTAATTGTACAAAGTTAAAAAGTAATCTCCAAATTTTTTTACCACTAGAAATTTTAGGTTACTTGACGTTTTTGCAAATAACTTTTAAATGGTGAGGAAATCGACCAAAGTGGAAGGTAATATTCCGAAAGAGAATAAAATTTCCTACAATCTACTAATAAGCATTTCTTGAAAATACTCAATAAATGTAGCTTAAATTTGGCTTAAAATAAAAAATTGTGAAATTTAATGTTTGCTATGTTTATTGTCTACATTAAAGACGGGGATTTTCAATTTTTCTTTCATTTTGAGGCAATTTTTGGTACCTTTCTTGAGTATTTTCAAAAAATGCATAATAGTAGATTGTAGGAAATTTTATTCTCTTTCGGAATATTACCATAGATAAAACATACTCCCTTAGTAGATTTGTCATCCTTATGGAACAGCTGAAGCCAATTTTATTGTTAGTTCTGTACGTCCAACTGTAGAGGTTATGTTTTGTTTACAATTTGTTTCTTGATATTTCAGTCATTTAAAACATCATTTAACCAAATAAAACTGCATAATCATAAACAATAACTGGTCTTCTAGTCATATAACCAAATAGTAAAGCACAAATCATGAAAATAACCCTTAAATAATAGAAACAAAATTTTTTCTACACTAGCGATCTGTGTGGACGTACATGAACTAGACACAAAAAAGAAGCTTCAAAATGTACAATGGGATGAGGAGTCTACTTGTGTTGATTAGTCTATGATATTACCTTCCATTTTGGTCGATTTCCTCACCATTTAAAAGTTATTTGCAAAAACGTCAAGTAACCCCCAAATTTCTAGTGGTAAAAAAAGTTGGAGATTACTTTTTAATTTTGTACAATAAAATCTACAGTTCTGCTGGATCGATTTTGTTAAATGATGTGTCTTTGGAAGGCATAAACTCTTTGAGTTGCTTTTTTGTTTGATGTGCATTTTATGGCGGTAAGTTTAATAGTATAAAAGTTATAAAGCGTTAAAACTGGGTCATTCATTTTGAATCACCCTGTATAAACAATCAGATCATAAATGAACAAATTTACTGCAGTTTGAATTTGCATATCTATAAAAAGAGGTTTGCAATGATCAGGGTGCGTCCCTGTCATAGCTCTTAAAGCCCTTTTTTGGAGAATCAAAATTTCTTTTATTCTACCACTACCACCCCAAAGCACCAATCCGTATCTCATGATTGACTGGAAGTACGCAAAATAGGCCGTCCTTACATATTTCTTAGGAACCTGATTTACAAGACGATCTAAAAGATGCACCACACGAGACAATCTTGAAGATAAATAATCTATGTGAGCATTCCATGTGAGTTGATCATCAATTTGAAGGCCCAAAAATTTTACAGCTGTGCTATTATTTAGATCACTTAAGAGAGTGGGGATTTGTTTTAGTGTAAAAATCATGTTTTGGGTTTTTTCGTCATTAAGCAAAAATCCATTTGCATTAAACCAATTTGATGCTTTTAGCTTTGTTTCATGGACAAGAATTTTTAGTTCTGTTAGGTTGGGGTTTACATGAAAAAATGTTGTATCGTCAGCATAAAGAATAGTTTGACTCTTTACTGACAATGGAAGGTCATTAAAATAAATTAAAAATAAAAGTGGACCAAGGACTAAGCCTTGGGGAACGCCCCATTTTACATTCTTTTCTTGTAACGTATTGCCGTTAATACTTACTATTTGTTTACGATCGTTTAGGTAAGATTAAAAGAAGAATTGTAGAGGCGGCCCTCGAAACCCATAACTTCGTAATTTGTTTATAAGAATTTTAAAATCAACACAATCAAACGCCTGTGCTCTCAAATGCTGTCATTAATGCTATAAGGGACTACTTAATGCTACAAGCCTACTAGTACTAGTACTTATGTGCTAGAAAAGTTAAATTTACTTTAAATGGGATTTCAAAATTTACAACATTAAGAGATTGCTGCTTAAAAACCCAATGTATTTGTTATTTCATTTAGTAATTCTCAAAGCTGTGTTTTTTTATCTAAATCCTGAAACTGATTGTATTAATTAGTGAGATAAGTCACTCATTATCAATCTCTCTTGACTTTTGACTACAGATAAAATAAGCACCACTAATTCAGCTCATTCTGTTTGAAGCCAGTGTCTAAGAATGCTGTTAGCATTCATTGTTGTGTTTGTTTTATCTACTTTCCATATCAAAGCATTGGAATATCCGGTAGTGCAAGTGGACCAAGGTGCTTTACAAGGAGTGGAGGACCAAACAACATTGGGGAAGAAGATTTACAAGTTTGTTGGAGTGCCTTATGCCAAACCACCTGTGGGCAAGAACAGGTTCGAGGAGCCCAAGCCAGCTGAGAAATGGCAAGGTATTTACCCAGCCACTCAACACAGTTCCGTTTGTTTGCAGCATATGTTGAACTATGACAGCCCAGATTTGATAATGGGAGAAGAAGACTGCCTGTATTTGAACATTTACACCCCGACACTATCCAACTCATCAAATCTTCCAGTTGTGGTTTATTTCCATGGAGGAGCGTTTATGTATGGAACCGGGCACATTTTCACTCCTCATTTTATCCTAGACAGATTTGACTTTGTGTACGTGTCAGTCAACTATCGACTCGGCCCTTTTGGGTTTTTGAGCACCGAAGATGAAATCGTCCCTGGGAACAATGGGCTCAAGGATCAAGCATTGGCTTTGAAGTGGGTGAATCAAAATATTGCTGCGTTCGGAGGTAACAAAGACGATATCACTCTCTCAGGGTTGTCAGCTGGTGGAGCCAGTGTGCATCTGCATTACCTCTCCCCTCAGACTACAGGATTGTTCCAGAAAGGAATTTCCATGAGCGGATGTGCCTTGAATCCTTGGGTGTTGGCTGAAAAGTCGGCAGAGAAGGCAAAACAACTTGCGTCTTCTGTTGGGTGTCCAATTGACACTTCTAAACAAATGATCAATTGTTTGAAGAGGAGACCAGGTCGGAAAATACTTGCACAGTTAAAGTCCTTGTTCTGGCCTTGGGGAACCCTTCCTTTCTCTCCTTTTGGAGTTGTAGTAGAGACTTCTGGAAAGAATCCATACTTGTCCGAACACCCTTTGAAACTTATCTCAGAAGGAAAAGTGGCAGATCTTCCTTGGCTGACCAGTATTACAAAGGACGAAGGACTTTACCCTGCTGCTAGGTTTATCGATCGGGAAGAACTTCTCAATGAATTAAATGATAACTGGAACCAGATAGTACCTCACATCTTGGACTATAACTTCACTATTCCATCGGCTGATATTAACAGTGTAAGTGACAAAATTAGACAGTTTTATTTTAAGGGTGATCAAGTATCAATTCAAAATCGAAACAAACTTGTCGAGCTAATAGGAGATAGGTTGTTCAATGTGGATATGGAAAAAGCATCACGGTTACAAGCAGAAGTAAATCAGTCTCCCGTGTATTTTTATGAATTTGCATATCAAGGAAAATACAGTATTTCTATTTTTATCTCCAAGTTAAATGTGACCTATGGAGTAAGCCATGGTGACGATTTGATATATATCCTTAATCGGCCGATCTTGACACCATTAGAAATCCAGGAGGATAAAGAGGTAATGCTGAAAATGACAGAAATCTGGGCCAGTTTTATTCAATCCGAAAAACCTTCTATAGGAAAAGATGTTGTATGGGAACCAGTTTTAAGAAATTCAGGGAACTTCAAATACTTGTTGATCAACTCTAGTAAGGACATAAGAAGTCAGTCTGCCTCACAGTTGGGCAACAGAGAATTTTGGGATTCAATAAATTTTGACGAACTTGAATCTTTTCTTCAAAATACTTACACCAAAGATGAATTGTAGAGTAAGTTACTATTTAATTTATGTACATATTCTCAATATGAATAAACTATTATGTTTGACTTTCAGGATTTTTTTATAGTTATAAAATAAAAGTTTTTCACAATGTTGTCCATCTTTCTATGATTAATCTTAATCATTATGTATTGTAATTATTTGTACTTAGAAAAACAAATTAAATTAATTTATTATTAAGATACAGTAAACAGACATACATGTTTCAAATAATTAATATCCGATTAGCTGTAAAGAAGAAATTTTTCAGAAAAGTTACCTTTGCCATGACTTTAACCCTTAAGCGTGGGCGCTCTTTTTCTTTACGCTGAAGCGCGCACAGGGGTTTACTGGACCCTCAAATAAAAATGGGTATATAACATTTTTTTTTTTATATTTAGCTCTTTAAACTTTAGACATAATATCTATATTCATTTTCTCATTTCGTTACGTACATTTTATGATCCTTCCATATCCTTTAACTATTTTGAAAATAATAGTTTGAACCCTTAATTTTTTCATAATGAAATGTAATAATGGTGTTGAAGAGGGTAAAATCGTAGTTAACACGTAGAGTGCGGCTGTTCCCGATCGGGTACGGTGCTTGGCCCCCGTACCCCATCGGGAACGCTCCGCAATGCCTTTTGTATAACTTCGTTTATGCTCTAGTGTCGGCCGAAAGCGGACCTATACTATGTTAGCGTGTAGTATGTGACTTGTATTTTGTTGTGGTGTAGGTTGGTAGTAAATTTCCCCATAAAATCCCCGTCTGGCAATCTCAAAAGTCTACTTTTTGTCCCGTCTTTTTCCCTCCATTTGGCAATACAATTCGTCAGACCCAAATTGGAAAGCCAATCACACGCGGCAATCGGGTTTATTCGACGCTGAGGGCTGCGCCGCACTGGGGATACGCCCGCCATTTGACATGCTGCAGCGAACGTGTTAAACAAGTTTTTATTGCAATCAAATATTATTCTTAATTTTACAAAAGTATAATACTTGTCAAAAAGCAGTAAATATTTCATGAATTAATACATTTCCCGGTTTGTAGAAAATAAAAGAATTTAAAAACTTCATTTGATAATGTGTGTTTTTAATTAAAAGTCCTCGACCAGTGGTTGGTTTAGAAGTCCTTTTAAACACACTTCACGAATATTTTACATTTTTCCCCGGCTCATTAGTTTTTTTTAAAGGTTTTTATACATAAATTTGGTCTTGGCTCCTTTTTAACCAAGGCAGACGGTGCACCGTTATTACTGGGAGGCTAGATCAGTAGACTCTATGGTTGGACATTTCCATCCAATTGGTTTACAGATACTACCATGTTTTTTTGGCAAACTTTCAATACTATCAAAATTATAAATAATAAAGTTATAAAAACTAAATAAATATGATAATAAAACTGAGAAACTACTATGCGCACGGGGGTAGACTAGACCCCCCAATGAACACAGTACTGGTAGTGGTAACACAAGCATGCTCGTGGGGTATGCCAGACCCAGGGTGGTGATAACAGGTCAATGACTCGGTCAAGTCAAGACCAATGTGGTAATTAATTTTTATGTAATCATTCTGAGACTCGATGAATGAACTGAAGCAATTTTGAAGGAACACTAAGCAAGATAAAAGGGTTAGATGTTTTGATATGCACAATCGGTTATTAATTTTAAAACCTCAATATCCTTTTTAAAATAACATTTGCTGAGAGACTAGTTTTTATTTATTTTTGGATTTTTCAGCACTTTTTACTCCCCACACCCCCTATAGTAAATTATATGAAGAAAGTATTATTTTCGTCAAAATTTTTGAGATTGAGTTTTTAGTGGATTTATCTCTTTTGGGTCCAACTGGACTCAAAAGTGTTTTTCGAAGTGATGTCTGTGTGTGTGTGTGTGTATGTCTGAATGTGTGGATTTGTAGGTACAGAGCTACAGACCACACCTATAGTCTGATTTTGATGAAATTTGGTATGTAGGTACTAATCAATGGCATCTCTTTAATTTTTTTAATGTTTGATTTTAACGGTGATTTTCCCATAAAAAAAAAACGGAAATATCTAATTATCTCTAAAACGGCCTGAATGATTTTGATAAAAATCTAGTATGTTATAGCCTTTAAATTTCTGAACAAAATTATATAACTTCCATTGCTGTAAAAATTACGGTTCATAAGTTATTCCCCCACAACAAAAATCATAAAAAATAGGACTTTCAAAAAAAGCTGGTATTATTTCAAATTATTATGTTATGGTCCTTATAATTCTACACAAAATAGTGTGACCCCCCCATTGCTATAAAAATTACGGTTCAAAAGTGATTTCAACTTTTGCGATTTTCCCAAAACAAAATATCATAGTTACTCTCACCGCTTACCCATGATAATGGTTGTTGACATGCTAATGGAAGAAAGTATGTGTGAGATTGCTGATAACAGTTTATATCAATTTATATTCATGGTTTGAATTGTTTTAAATGTAATACAGTTTAGTTTGTTGTTGGGTTTTTTCCCTAAGAGCACAAACTTGTTTCTTGTATTGAAATAAATATTAGATTTTGAACTAACATCGTCTGTGATATAATTGTAAATCTCGCATTCGGATGTTGATGACACAGAGCAGAGAGCATTGAAATGATAGCAATACAAGGTCAAGTCCACCTCTGACTCGTCTACACCACACATTTTCCATCGGCCAGTTATGGATTTCTTTAAAACAGTACAGTAATGATGGGTTATAAGAGATTAATAAAAATAACAAAGAGAGATTATTTAATACTAGAGAACCCGTGCGGCTCAATGAGTCGCATAGTACAAAACATAACGCCGAGGAAAAACGTTATGCTTAAATTCAAGTAATTCCAGTTACATCTTAGAGTTGTTTAAACACTTGTTAGAAACTAATTTTAAATATCTCAAAGATTCAAGAGGCAGTTATTTCAACATTATGTGATTAGAGAATGTTATAAGCAAGTAATGTATGACTAAAAAAATAGAATTGAAGTTCCTAAAAACATAAATAGATAGAAAACTGATTGAAACAACTGATTGAAATTGATGAACAATAATTGCCTTACACTGAGTAAGGAAACTTCATGAAGTAATAAATTTGTTGGATACTCAATAGCAAATGTACATGTGCAAAAACATGTAAAGGGTGTCCTTAAAAACGTTTCAGGACTTTGGGATATAAATCCTTATACTAAAAGGAAGAACAAAAAGTGTACCGTATGTGAAGGTATGTTAAAACTACTTTAACAGTCTTACCAAGTTTCATAATCATCGGTAGAAAAACTTCAAAGATAAAAATAGTTATGTAAAAAAACAAAATGTCGGATATCTAGGTAAATATGCATTTTCGGACATACCTTCACATACACTTCTTCTTTCCATTTAAGATGAGGATTCATATCCCAAAGTCCTGAAACGTGTTTTTATGGACACCTGTATATAATGAGACTTGAGACCGCTCAATATTACTGTAAAAAATTACACTAAAATATTTACAGGAAATGATTTGCTCAAAAGGGATTAACAAGAACAACAAGTATTCAAATAGTTGCCATAAAGAGTCAAACGTTTTACAAGCCAGTTAGCTCATTTTTTAAAGGAATTAGTAAGAACTAGTGTACCTGTTGATCGAATTCGAGCAATGTTAAGTATTACAGGCGTTATTTTAAAACGAATAACAGTCATAATGTATGATGACTTTAAAATATTTGTTCGCGCCAAAACGGCAAGTGTCGTCCCCACCCCTGGGCTTCGGGGGTGTGAGTGGCACAGGTCGTCAGTAAGGCACCAACGTTCGGTCGCGTCGGTAGTAATTTCTCAAGCATTGCAATTGCATTCATTTTACACATCACTATCAAGGTTTACATTTCAAGTTTCATGTTACATATTTTCATTTATTCATTATCATTTATACAGTTTTAGCAATTTCATCATATTTTCAATAAACAGTGTTTTACTCCATGTGCAGTCTTATATTTCAGCTCCATAAAACCAATTTCATTACATTACACATTTCATTAAATTCAGTGCGTCTGCGTACATCGCGGTGCGTACATATTTTGGTCCTTCGGCATTGGATTACGCGAAAATTGGATTACAGTGTACAGTTCATCTATAGCGAAGATTCGTCAGTTACAAGTTTTCGAGCTGAAATTGGACACATCGACCTGCACATCGACGAGGAGAGACGAGGAGAAAGCTGCCAGTTTACTGCCTGTCAATCAACCCCCTCAAGGACAACAGGACAACGCCTTCGCCCTGCATCAACCCTGGACGGAGCCGAGCGAGACCGATTGCAGCCGACACTACCCGAGCGATCTCGTCATTCACCAACCCCTGCCGTCTCGAGCGCAGCCGACAGGACCCGAGCCACGACAGCTGACGAGGGTGAGTGACCGAGGTGTCAAAACATAACCTCCATCTCAAAGTCTTCCTCCATGTATTACCTGTCAAACTCCTACCGTTTATGTACTTCCAAAACAATCCTTATCTTAACCTAACCTTTAAGCCTCTCACGCATTCAACCATACAGTATTTTTCATATTCAGAATATGGAAGCAGAACTAAAGGTATTAACCAACAAGAGAGGTCAGATTAAGGGGAAATTAACACGGTTTATCACATTCTTCCAAAACCCAGCAAATAAACAAAACTTAGCAGAAATTGAAGTGAGATATGAAAAATTAAACAACCTGCTTAGTGAATTCGAAACAGTGCAGGAACAAATAGAAATTATAGACGACACGTCAGATCACTCAGTCGAAAGAGATGAGTTTGAAACTCAGTATTTTGACGTCATATCCAAAGTAAAACAACACCTACAACAGAACAATAGTAACACCGCTCCACAACAATCAATTTCACCAACATCTATCAACAATCAAATTCCAGTCAAGCTCCCAACAATAAACCTCCCGACATTTTCCGGAAAGTATGAAGAATGGATGTCCTTCTATGACACTTTTTCAGCTTTAATTGACAGCAATGACGCCCTAACCGATGTTCAACGGTTGCACTACCTCAAGGCTTCCCTGACAGGCGATGCAGCCAAAACATTAGACAATTTAGATCTGACTGCACACAATTATGCAATAGCATTATCGTTACTCAAGCATCAATACCAAAACGAGAGAATTATCGTGCAAAATCACGTAAAATCGATCTTAAACCTTCCTCAAATTCACAAGGACGCATCTCAACAACTCAAGCAACTTCTCAATAGTCTCCACACACATCTTCGGGCACTGCAATGTCTAAATCAACCAACAGAGCATTGGGACACTTTGCTCATACACATAATCATCCCCAAACTCGACACTTCAATACAACGTGAATGGGAGCTATCAACTGAGCCTAGAGAGCATCCAACACTGAAGCAGTTGACCGACTTTCTAGAGAAAAGGTGTAAAATCCTCGAGAACATCTCTTTTAATAAATCACCCATACCACAGAAACATTCGAATCACTCCAACTGGCAAAACCAATCTTTCAAACCCAAGTATCAAGAATTTCAGACGCAAAATTGCAAACTTTGCAACGGTAATCATGCAATATACCATTGTAATGATCTAATAAACTCTTCACATGATGACAAACTCAAGTTATTGTCGAATTCAAGAATCTGTCACAATTGTTTGAATCAGGGCCACCGTGTTGAACAATGCAGATCTTCAGGGTGTAAGAAGTGTGGTTACAAGCATAATACTTTGCTACATGTAGAAGACCTACAATCTAACAGCACATGTCCTACGGTAGAACTTAAGACACACTTCACCAAGTCTCTAGGCACCTGTACAACACCATCCACAGATAACAACTCGGAGGTTTTGCTGTCGACAGCCCTGATCAAAATCATCAGCCCTCATGGCACCCAGTTGACATGTAGAGCACTTCTTGACAGTGGCAGCCAGTCAAACTTTATCAACGAAGAACTTTGTCAGACTTTACAGTTAAAGAAGGAGAAATCCTCGCTTATTGTCACGGGCATACACACAGGTCATACTCATGTATCATCGACGGTTAACGCAACTGTAAGTTCATTCGCAAATAATCATGCCATTAACTCTCAATTTTTAGTTTTGCCTAAGATAACGGGTCTTATTCCGTCATCTCCTATCGAAACTTCATCATGGCCGCTGCCAACAAACATCACCTTGGCTGATCCAACATTCCAAACACCTGGCAAAATTGATGTTTTGTTAGGTCAGGAACATTTCTTCAACCTTCTAGAAAATGGAAGAATTGAACTAGACAATATGCCCACGCTACAGAATACTAAATTAGGATGGGTATTCGGAGGCAAGACTCCTACAAGCAAGGTCGCAGTTTCATGTCATGCTACCGTCAACAAGAACGCACACGACCAACAGCAATCACCTGTACTTCATCAGAAGCAACATCGTCAGCAGACTCCACACTATCAACGGACAAGGCAACATTCACAACCGTCTCAGCAGCAGCAATACCAATATCAGCAGTCTCATCGACCACAGATATTTTCAAGACAATGGCAAAACTCAGCTAAAGGCGTGATGTCAAGCCAAACACAAGTGGAACATCTCAAAATCAGACCTAATCACAATCGTATGCAATCCGACAAATCAAATTCATTAGAGGCATGCCATAACCCCCGTCCTCTGTATCCTTTGAAATTTGTTCCAAACCACCTTCCACCCCTGACACCCGGTCATTTCATTACAGGGGATTCACGTCCAGACCCACACATCACATCAGTCCGAGTCACACCTAGACGCCGATGGTCGCATACGAGTGGCTACCGAGAAGAGCAGCAACTCCTGGCTGCTGAAGTCAAACGTCTCTGAGTGCTACCAATCAGTGAGTGATCAGTGCTCTATGTGCAGTGAGTGCTCAGTGTCTGTACGTAAATTCAAATAATTAATTCTGTATATATTTCAAGATTATTCGTTATTTTAATCATAATTCATCTTATTACTTGCATAAACTCGTTACTTTTTATCAATTTAAAGTAAGATGTAAATAATAAATTTCATGCAATTATGTTTCAATTTGCAAATTGCATATTTCATTGTGTTAGTAAATGTCATGTAAAAACTCATTTAACTCATTATATATCTATTATTCATTTGATTCATTAATATTTTTATTTTAACGTACTAGTCAAATTTATATTATCATTTATATGTCATTGTATATTTAATCTTTTATATTTTTTCTTCATATTTCATATAATGCGTGTATATATTAGATTTAACATTCAAGGGTTGATTGCAATTTTATTATTTTTACGTTTGATCATTTCATTTTCATTATTGTCTTAAATTAGCGTGTTCAATTTGTTTCATAATGCATTTTACAAGTTCCATTGAAACAAGATTTATATCATTCATATCATATTTATTATATAGGGTAATTTACATTCTCATTATTGTTAACATGTACTTGTATAAATATGTTTGTTTTTCGTAGTTTAGTATTATAACAATTTGTTAGTTCATTTCATGTAACGTTTTTGAAAGGGATCCTTTCAAGGCGGGCGGAATGTTCGCGCCAAAACGGCAAGTGTCGTCCCCACCCCTGGGCTTCGGGGGTGTGAGTGGCACAGGTCGTCAGTAAGGCACCAACGTTCGGTCGCGTCGGTAGTAATTTCTCAAGCATTGCAATTGCATTCATTTTACACATCACTATCAAGTTTACATTTCAAGTTTCATGTTACATATTTTCATTTATTCATTATCATTTATACAGTTTTAGCAATTTCATCATATTTTCAATAAACAGTGTTTTACTCCATGTGCAGTCTTATATTTCAGCTCCATAAAACCAATTTCATTACATTACACATTTCATTAAATTCAGTGCGTCTGCGTACATCGCGGTGCGTACAATATTCGACTCAAAGATTATGGAAATACTTAAGATGTACATAATATATCGATATAATAAACATTTATTGTAATTAGCGTTTTCTGCAAATAGCCTTACTCATAGCTGCATTGGGTTTCCAGACACAATATGTGTCCAAAAGCCAGCACGACTCCCTTCCCCATACCGCCCTGAGCGATATGGATCATTGAGATTCGCTCTAACCTTTCCTCTCCCCTTCATGGGCAAGTTTTCATCCCTTTTTCCCTTGTCTTTTCCTATTTTCCTAGCTACTTTTCTAAACGTCTCAATTGCTTCCTTGTCACTCATCATGTTTTATTTTCTCATCTCTAGGCCTATCTAATCCGTGACTTATTCCTGTTCTCTCCTATTTGTCTCCTGAAGTGAGCAATTTATAAATACGTGACTGTGTTTTTTATTTCTCCATATCTACATACTTCCTCTTCCACCATGTGAAATCTTCACAAAATGGCCTTGAAATTTTCAATGTCCTGTGACATACTGCGTTATAATGGCTCATCTCCCAATCTTGTTCCAGTCTCTTTCTGATGTTAGGTATACAAACGTTTTCCCTTAAAACGTTAACATAAAACACTGTGCTCCCAACGCATTTGCCACTCATCAAATATCTCCTCTCTTCTGTTTCCAAATTAGTCCTACCCTCCTCCTTGTCTTTCAAAATCAACAGCATATGCAGCGATTATCAAACAGTCATAAATTGAATGTGAAATCTTCAGGCGACTGTTGGAGAGCACACTTAAACCCACACAATAGTATCTATATATCTAATTCCGTAAGCCCAAAATTGTACAATGAAATTGTGAGCGAACGGGAGGTCGTAGAAAGCTGGGGGAGGTCTCATTTTAAAGGTCTGGGCATGAAATTTTGGGGAAAATTATTCATATTTGTATTTTGTTCGCGTCTACCAGTTAAAGTTCTTCGGCCTCTTCCTATTTGCCGTCCTGGTCAAAGTCTTATAGTCTCCATTATGTCTAACGTTTTTTTGGTTATGTTTTGATTTTGTGAAAAATTTTAGTTTAACCATCTGTTTCAAATATTAGTGTCAATTTCAAAGTATTCATCTGTTCAAAAATAAACAAACATTTTCTCCCTAAGAATAACATGGGAACTTTGAAGGCCACTGGGGCAAAGCCCTGATGGAATTCCAAAGTTTTTTTTTGTTTGATGGCAAAACTACATGCTAAGACCTTGAACATGTCTAACGACACCGTGAACATGGTGATCGGTAGCACTACCACTCCAAAACAATTATGACAAAAATATGCCTAGCGTATTAAATATATAGATTAGGTAAACAGAAGAATTAGAACAACATTTTGGTAAAACTCTTTTTTATTAAAATATTGTAATTTAATATAATAGGTAAATAAGAACAATTGACAACGACAATTACATAATATTTTAAAATGCGATAAAGAGACTTGTTTTCATAACAAACTATAGTTAGTTAATTATTCCTAGATAATACCCTATAAATAAGATGGTATGAGCTGACATTAAAAACTGACTAGCTAAGCTTTCTTCAACAAGTTTAACATAACAAATGTACAAAATGTTTAGTAAAATAAATAGCTACTCACCATCTTCTACCTTCCAACTTGCTGGTTACAAACTTTAGAGGCATGAAGCACAGGGACTTAAATCTGTCAGCCTTTTTAAGAATCACAAGTACTAATAACAAAAACAATATACAATAAGAGTTAGAAAAAACTGTGATTAAACTAGTGTTGCATAATTGTAAGAACATTATGGCAGGGCATAAAATAACATGTTAACTGGGCAACAAAGTGCTAAGATTTTGTCGCCCAGTGGCTGGATGGTGCCGGCATATTTTTTTCATGATTCACATTTTAAATGTATCAGAATTTATGCCAAATGCCAAAAGAATTCTGTTCCTACATTTTACCATTTTTAATTTTTAGTAAAGTAATATAACTTAAGCCTACACACATGACCTGTGTTAATTAACGACGACAGACTTTAGTTAACATAAAACGTTGTTAGAATAAGGAAAAATTTAGTTAAAACATTTACAACTTTTTTTAATATTTAGTGTACAGTATTGATGAAATTCATTTGTAAAAGGTATAATCTAAATACCTGGGAATGAAATGTAGCTAATAGTTGTAAATCAGTGCATAATTGAGCATTTCTTGTTCAGGGGGTGTTTAGGAGTAATTAAAAATTGAATGCTAAGTTCTTACTTTTACTTCAAATAGGCACATATTTTGGTTGATTAGACATTGCTTAGTCGGGCACCGCTGTTGCCCAGTGGAAATCCCTTAAAATATGCTCTGCATTGTGGGTAGTCATGTTTATGAAGTGAAGATGTATAATATTGTACTTATAAATAATTACTTACACTACAATTAACCTTCAACCTCATTATTTCAGCTGAATGTTCAAGTTCATCAAATTTTATCATATCCCAAAATCCTCTGTTGCCGAACTCTGAAGCAGACTGTCTTCTTATGTCCTTACTAGAGTTAATCAACAAATATTTGAAGTTCTCAGAATTTCCTAAAACTGGTTCCCATACAACATCTTTTCCTACAGAAGGTTTTCCGGATTGAATAAAGGTGGCCCAGATTTCTGTCATTTTCAGCATTACCTCCTTATCTTCCAGCACCTCCAAAGGTGTCAACATTGGAAAATTAAGAATGTATAGCAAATCATCACAATGGCTTACTCCATAGGTTTCATTAAACTTGGTGAAATACATGGAGAAACTGTATTTACCCTGATATGCGAATTCATAAAAGTACACAGGTGACTGATTTTCTTTTGCTTGTAACCGTGATGCTCTTTCCATATCTACCTTAAACAACCTATCACCTATCAGGGTGATAAGTTTGTTTCGATTTTGAATCGAAACATGATCCCCTTTAAAATAAAACTGTCTAATTTTCTCACTTACACTGTTCATATCATCCGATGGAATAGTGAAGTTATAGTCCAAGATGTGGGGTACTATCTGGTTCCAGTTATCATTTAATTCACTGAGAAGTTCTTCCCGATCGATAAACATAGCAGCAGGATAAAGGCCTTCATCCTTTGTAACACTGGTCAGCCAAGGAAGATCTGCCACCTTTCCTTCTGAGATAAGTTTCAAAGGGTGTTCGGACAAGTATGGATTCTTCCCAGAAGTCTCTACTACAACTCCAAAAGGAGAGAAAGGGAGTGTTTCCCAAGGCCAGAACAAGGACTTTAACTGTTCAAGTATATTCCGTCCAGGTTTTCTCTTCAAACAATTGATCATTTGTTCAGAAGTGTCAATTGGACACCCAACAGAAGACGCAAGTTGTTTTGCCTTCTCTGCCGACTTTTCAGCCAACACCCAAGGATTCAAGGCACATCCGCTCATGGAGATTCCTCTCTGGAACAATCCTGCAGTCTGAGGGGAGAGGTAATGCAGATGCACACTGGCTCCGCCAGCAGACAACCCTGAGAGAGTAACATCGTCTTTGTTACCTCCGAACGCAGCAATATTTTGATTCAGCCATTTCAAAGCCAACACTTGATCTTTGAGTCCATTATTCCCAGGTACAATTTCATCTTCGGTGCTCAAAAACCCAAAAGGGCCGAGTCGATAGTTGACTGATACGTACACAAAGTCGAATCTGTCCAGGATAAAATGAGGAGTGAAAATGTGCCCAGTTCCGAACATAAACGCTCCCCCGTGGAAATAAACCACAACTGGAAGATTTGACGAGTTGGATAGTGCCGGGGTGTAAATGTTCAAATACAGGCAGTCTTCTTCTCCCGTTATCAAATCTGGGCTGTCATAGTTCAACATATGCTGCAAACAAACAGAACTGTGTTGAGTGGCTGGGTAAATACCTTGCCATTTCTCAGCTGGCTTGGGCTCCTCGAACCTGTTCTTGCCCACAGGTGGTTTGGCATAAGGCACTCCAACAAACTTGTAAATCTTCTTCCCCAATGTTGTTTGGTCCTCCACTCCTTGTAAAGCACCTTGGTCCACTTGCACTACCGGATATTCCAATGCTTTGACATCAAAAGTAGATAAAACAAACACAACAACGTATAATAACAGCATTCTTAGAAACTGGCTTCAATAAAATGAATGAGCTGAATTAGTGGTAGGGTACTTATTTTATCTGCAGTCAAAAGTCAAGAGAGATTGATAATGAGCAACTTATCTTGCTAGTCAATAATTTTTTTTACAGGATGTACTAAAAAAGATAATTTTGGGAGTTACTTAATAAAATAAAGTCATATTGGTTAACCTATCAGCAATCTTTTAATGTTGCAATCAACCTGAAACTCTACTTAAATTTAATATAATTTTTTAAGCACATAAGGGCGTCAAATTGACTAGCAGTTTAGACTACTGTAACAGATGTGAGAGATCTTTTTCTACACTCACAAAAAAATCAAAACTTATACCTGTACTACTGTATATTTATATTGTCACAAAAATCTAAATAATATTTACAGTACCTTTTACCATAGACAAGAAAACGTTGCCGTACTAATTTTGTTTGTTTATGAGCAATAAATAAAAACATTAAAGCTACAGCTGAAGTTTTCAAATAAATTTAATTCAAAATTATTTAAAAGTGTAAAACTACTTGGCAATGAAATAGACAATAATGAATGTTTCTATTTTTGATTTAAAGTTCAGATGACAGGGATAAACAATAACAGAGTAGTAACTAAGTTACTCCTGGCAAATAAAACAGGTTTGCATTTTAAAATAATTAGAAAAAACTGTTTATTTTACTTAACTAATTCTAAAATGACATTAAATCGCATCTTTTATACTACACATTGAATATCTCTTATTTTATCACTAAATAAAGTCCATATAAAGAAATAAAAACATTACATCAGTATTTACTTAATATTCAATATCACAAAGGAAGCTATACATTTTAGTCTTTGATGTTTATAATAATTATCAGTTACGAATCTTCTAAGTAGGGATGGACGAGATTGGATTTTTAGTTTCGAGACGAGACGAGACGAGATTTTTTATTTCTCATAAAATTTCGAGACGAGATCGAGACGGGATTTCCCTTCTCATACACAACGAGAAATGCACGTTCGGAATTGTTACCCGATTTTGTAACATTGTTAGATGACTGTTTAAATACAAAAATAATGATAATAGGCAAGAATATTTACAATCTTTTATTAAAAAACATCAGCATAACATTTTTCATTAATCACGCCTAACTTATTAAAAATGCCTACGATTAGGAAACATAGTGATATCAGTTAGGATAGAGTTCAACTTATCCTAAAATAAAATAAATCATAAAATAAAAAATTAATTTTTATAAAATAGTTACTTGTTTTGACTTTTTTTATAGTAATAAAACATTCCTCACACTGCTAACACTTAACAAAACTTCTCAAATGTTATTAAAATAATTAAAGTAATATTTACATTTGAAGAATTAATTAAATAAGAACGCCTTCGCAAAGGAAACGCAACTACAACACGCTCCTGTATTGCGGGTATTGCATTGACTTTCTGCAGGCGTTTTTAATTTTTTTTTTTTTTTTTTTTTTTTTTAATTCTCGTCTTGATAAAAATCTCGGCCAAAAAAAAATCTCGTCTCGTGTAACGAGATTTAAAATTTCCCGAAAATTTCCCGAAATTTCGAGACTTGACCATCCCTACTTCTAAGAAATGATTACAATAACTTTGATCATATTGCACCAACATAGAAATATCATACAGGTATTATAAATACTGTCATTTAACCTAACTTTTATTTACAGACTAGTTTTTATGTTGCAGACTAATGTAAGACAGTGACAAAACAAAATAAAGGACGATTATTAAAACATTAATTTTCCAATAACTCAGTTACTAATTTTTGAGACAGTTGAAGCTTAATATGAAAAATATCACTTGATTTAAACTTGTGAATCAGTCAAACACAAAATAAAAGTTAAAGCTCTTCAAGAACAAACTCAATAATGTCCCCAAATGAGTTCCTCAAAACTTCCGACACAACTGCAAGGCACTTCAGTGTAGATCCAATAACTCCGATCATATTGTAGCTCTGTGACAGAAATAGCGCTTTGTTAACTCAAACAATATTTTTAGAAAACATATTAGAATTATTTTTATTATTTTTTTGGGGCTTGTACCAGGATCTGAACACACAACATTGCTGCCTTGGGCCTGAAGTGTATGGCAACTACCGACTCACCCAAAAGTGAGAGATAATAAACTAAAACTTTTAAAAGGCAGATGTAGTTAATTACTTTGGACATAGACTTAAGTCTTTTTATAATACAGTGTATGACTAATCTTGGTTGAGGTTTTTTAACACTTAAAATAAAATGTTTACTAACAAGATGGTAAATATAAATAAAAGACGCTAAGAGGTGACCAATTAATGATTGGACACTCTAGGCCTTATTATCATCATACCCAACCCAACAGGCAAATCCCAGACAGTTAAACATCTTATATATGGAAGTCTTACGTCTAGTTGAGTAAAACTAACCCCAGGGCGTGATTCAAACAAAAAACATACATCATTAAACTTTAACTGCCTGTCATGACTAGGACGGTTGGCGTCGTCCTGTAATCCAGCTACTAGGAGGTCACGAATTGTAGATATTTATAGGGATGCACTGTGGATGCGATGCTCCCTGGTGTGGATTAACGTCCGCACTAGTGAGTACTATGACTATCCACAGTACTATCCTGATAATAAGACCAAGTCGTAAATTACAAGGAAAAAATGTGGTTCGGATTCCACTATAAACTGTAGGTCCCTTAGTTGCCTTTAGCGGTATGGGCTATTAATTAACAGCTGTGTCTAAGGAACATGTCAGCCTTAGTCACTAACAAGACTACAAGATCGCGCCACTCATCCTACTATCATCCTTCATTCATATTTGGGTTAAAATACGCATGTGCGTATTGATATTGAGTCCAATATCAATAAACGTTATAGGACGTTCACTATGTAGTGGCGTCCCCATCTTAAATAATTGATAATTGATGATTGGTGACCTTCTGGTCAGTGTTTATCCAAAGACGGTGAGAAAGTCAAGGGTTATCCTTGACACTGAAGCAATAAAACATTACATAAAGTCAGTATTGAAATTGAACCAACCATGTTTGATTATCTTCAGAAGGTTCCACTATTGAGCTACTTTGTTCAAAAGTCAGTCAGTTAACTTACTAACTTAAAAACAGTTAAAAATGAACATATGCTATATTTTACATTCATTTCCAACAACTGCAGTTACAAGACAAAGTTAATTACCGTACACTAAGCTTCTCAATTGACAATATTAAACAAAGAAAAACTACAAACCTTTTCAGAAGATATTTGACCACTTGTTTCTGCCAATAATACTCTAGCCGTTTCACTTTTGACCTTGAAAGTGACCAACAACATGACTTATTAGTATAATAAGTACAAAGTGAGAAGACTGATTAATGCTATATAGAAAATATCAGTGAATTAAATTTCACATTGAACTATAGTTTCTTATCAGTATGCATTATTTTGGATTACAGTGAATCCAGAACTTCTAAGGTTGTTACAATTGTTGGACAGCTATTTCCCCAAATATTCCTAAAGTACAGAAATAAAAAATCTTGACTATTATTATTTCTCAATTTTAAAATATATCTCTCTGGTAATTTGTAAAATATTCTGAACACTCCAATAGATCGGGCATTCATTTGAACAATTACAATAATTTGTCTTCTTAACTAAAGGGGATTTTAAGTTCATAATGTCAAGAACTTAAAATAGGGCAACTTTTTAAAATTCTTTTAAAAAACTATGTAAAATCATATAAAATATAAAATAACAAAAATATTCTAAAGATATTTAATGTAACACAGACAAAAGGTGTCAGAGCATTTGAAATAAACCAACCATAAGCTCCTTCCTTAGCATGAAAGTGATTGTAAAGTTATATTTGATTTTAAGTAGTTAGTGATCGTTATATTATGAGACTGATGTTTTACAGTTAAACTACACCAGATATGACATTATTTACTCACAACGTTTTTTCTACAGCTGTAAATTTTTACCCATTATTAGTTTTTATAGATGAGTGCCACAAACAGTAAAAATTGATTTTTTTTGTAACTGCAATACTCGATACTTTTAAAACAAACCCTTTTTTGCAAAGGAAAAAAATCCTGTCCCGAAAATAGGGAAGGAAATAAAAATCCTGACCCGTCTCGAACTAACAATTCAATCCCGTCTATCCCTACCGAAAATCTATATAAAATCCAGTGTATGTCTGTTTGTTCTAGTTGTGAATGAAAATTTGGGAAGTTCAAGATTCAAGACATTTAATTGACAGTTGTTTTTAAATTTTGATTAGGTCTAAAATTAGGAATATTCCAAATAAATTAGTATTTACATTACACTCTGTTGGTGGTAATTCAATAATTACTATACTTTCACTATTATCATAAAACTGACAACAGCTTGAGCATGGAAATGGAAAATCTACTTCTATCATTTGTCAAAGCTATTGCTTTACCTTGACCCTGATAAGGTGTGGAATGTCCACTGCAACAACACAGACTTCCAACACAACTTTCTGCGTGCTGGATGCAGAAGTCTGTCTGCAGGTTAGACAGTAGAACTGACCAGTCTTCTGTACTCGCATCACCTTGTGTCCGCAGCTTCCTTCCCAGCGCAGGTAAGCATCTGAGCTCACCTTTGTCACAATACCTGGACAAATTCAGTATTTAGCTGGTTGGTGAGCTATAGATTAGTTTGTCTAAGACATATTCATTATTGGAACATTGGCTGTACCTGGGTTTGAAATCTATGTAACAATCTGTAAAATATAAAATAAATAAAGGTAATAATTTATTTTATAAACCATGTTAGATTTACTGTAGGTTACTGGAATAGTCAGAATTTATAGGCCTACTGTTCAGCAACCGTTATAAAATATAAAATAAAAAAGTCAGTTTAATGAGATATGACTATGTTTTCTTGAAAATGATGACTAAAGCTATCATAAAAAATGAAAAACAGAATTGTTTAACAGCAATCTCCTCCTAGGTATTAAGATTCCTAACAGTTGTTTTCAACAGTGAACTAAATTTATAATTAATTGGAACTTTAAAACAGTTATTAAAATAAAATACAAACATGTCTCAGAAATGAAAAAAATAAGACCTGATACAAAATTTTATAGAAAGTAGACAGAAGTAACATAGAGAAGATGTCAAAACAACATTTGCAAATAAAACAAAATTATTAGTATTTATTAAAAGAAAAGAACATATTTATAACATACTTTTGAAACCCATTGAAGACTGTAAGGTAAAACCTGTAAACCTCAAGAGATTAAAGTAAAATACAGCAATTACTAAGGGATGCTAATTAAAGAAGAGTGATTGCAAATACAATCTAGATACAACAAATTTTCACAAGTGTGAAATACTCCTAAAAGGAATAATATCAAAGGTTGTTATATATGACAATGAAGTAATGAATTAGGCAAAGGACGCCAAGGTGAACATTGGAGTTTGTACGAACTAATAACCAGTAGTATGATATCTCTACACCAAACTATGATAACAGGGAGGATTTGTTGTTAAAAATTGAAGACATTCACCAAACCAACATATACAACACAATATTTACATTACCTCTTTTGAAATTTTACTTTCCCTTCTTGATAGAAAAATTGTTTTTGAATGGTTTAACTTCTGGAAAGTAAACAACATTAATTTTTATGCAGTCCGATTCAATCCTAAATAATTGTTGTGAAATACTTTCATAATGTTTTACACAGATTGAATTACATTGAAGATAAATTTGGCTAGTCTCCCAACTAGAAAATCTCAGCTTAAAAACGTGTAATAATTATATTGATAAGGGCTGTAATGTTAAAACGTTTTTGAGCAACACTTGGTTCTCTAGTATCAGTATTATAATATAATAAATTTTAAATTAAAATTTTTCCTAACATAAATACACTTTTTATATCTCTTTCATTATTTAATGATGCAATATTGTTCGTTCGTTACTCAAAGTCCCTAGACTGGTGCTACCCTACCCAACGTTATCTGCTACAAGCCGTCCCACTCCGACCGCTGGAGACGCTGCTGACTGGCATTAATGACGGCTTCACGGGTAGACGTCCCTACCTATACGTACCTACATCATATTATTTGGACTTTCAATCTCATTGTTTTTACATTTTAACTTCATTCATGTCAATCTTAAGTTTTCAATTAATACACACCAGTTACTTTAACTTCACTAGAGCTAGTAATTTGCCTTTTTGTTGCCCCTGCACCATTGGTATAAACCATTGCTGTCTACACCGCTTCCATCCCCTGGACTACCTACTACCTTGGACGAGACGGACAATCTTCACCATCATTCATCGGACTTCCGACAAGGTAACGGTAGCACCAGAATTAATTTGTTATGTTCAAACAGCCGTACGGCTTTCCGCTAAAGACTGTACATTGTTTTTAAATTACAATTAGATAGGCACTTTTAGTGCACAGTGTAAAATTACACAAATAAATTAAGAATATTAAGAATTAAGATATACAAAGAAAGGACTGAAGCGCTACAAAGTTAAAGTGAGGTTTGGTCAAGGTACGAGAATAGCTTATATAGTGTTCTACAAGCAATAATTTTGGGTGAAACATTTAACATAAGTTATGCCTTGTACTCCTACTGACTTCATTAATTTACTTTTCAAAGCACAGGTACCTACACTCTTTTACAATCAGCGTTTTATATCATTATTTGCACAGATACGTTTCTAAACCCTTGATGAATTTCTTGAGATGGGAGAAGCTCTACCGTATACCAGAAATTAATAATAAAAAAAACTTACTTGACACTAAAATTGTAATTCTTGAATAGTTGTATAAAATAAAGATATTTCTGACTTTCGACAGTAAACCCTTATTAATCTGGACGGATCCAAGATGTCCAGGTCAATGAGAATTTCAATTAAATAATGATTTAGTTTTTGGAAAGAGATAGAAATCAGCTAGTTTTCCTAAGCAAATCTTGCGTCTAAAGACTAATAAATACAAACAAGGCTAGTTAACTAATAGGGATATTTTGTACTACTATGAATTGTTCTGAGAGTAGGTTGACAAGATATCTTGGTCGATCTTGACAAGATATGAGTTAAAGATTAGTTTAAAATTTTTAAAACATTTTTTACACACGTTTCTCAACAAATCCAATCTCATGTGAAAAAAAATCCACTTTAAATTAACAGTTTCTGTATGTACCTGCAAGCTGTCATAGCTGCTGCACTCTATTTTCAGGTAAGTCAATCAAAAACATATAAATAAAAAAAATCTCCCCTGTCAAGTTTAAAACTATACAACTTAGAACTTACTGTCAAGAAGCACCAGATTTCCCTCAGCAGAGTCAACTGCAAGAGGAGGAATGTTAGGAGAGTCTTCATCTTTCAGCTCCACTATTGACACTTCAGTGAACTTGTCTATTGTCAATTCTCCTGGAAACAACAAATAATTGTCGATTATGTTAATATGTGAACTATGGAGTAAATTTGGGCAGATAGTGTTATTCAAGCTAAATATAATTTTTAAGTTAATTAAGTTAGCCTATGATATTTTATTTTTAAGACAAGGGATAGGGGCCTATTTTTTTTATTGAGGTTGATGTATTCTAGGGCAAAAAGCCTGGATTTTGAGGATTTTTTAGGATAGAAGGCACACCCCTCAAACTTAATCATCTTTGGTCGAAAATCGCATCTTTTGTGTTTTTGATATACTTTAGTACTAAAACTAGGATAGAAATCCTAATTTAACTAATAGAAAGCAGTATGTATCTGTTGGAGGCAGTCAGTCTAACTTATTGTTAAAGTAGGTGTTCCACAGGGCTCGGTTTTGGGACCCTTCTTGTTTTTAATCTCGATAAATGACCTGCCGAGGAATGTTGATGTAGACACTGTTGTATATGCTGATGACACAACTTTGATTGCAACAAATAGATATCCATGATTTAATTACTAATGAATCAATAACATCAGCACTAAATTGGTTTTCTTCAAATAAATTGACGTGTAATCAAGAAAAAACACAGAAAATTCTTTTGAGTCTGTCCTCACTTGACAATGAATTAAAATCTGTAAAATTAGTAGGATTCCAAATTGATTCAAAATTAAATTGGCAAGAGCACATAGAAATCACTTGTATAAAAATTTCTAGAGTAAATTATCTAATTTGGAAACTCAGAGATTTTGTTAGTAATGAATACCTTTGGATTACTTATTTTGGTTTTTTTTCAATCTCATATTTCTTACGAGATTATACTATGGGGACACTCACCCCACACCCATGAAATTCTTTTATTACAAAAAAAGTCATACGAACAATCTGTGGGGCTGGCCCTGTGGATAGCTGTCGACTTTTTTAAACCTTAAAATTATGACCGTTGTAAATTTGTATATTTTTCACATACTCCTCTACACTAAAGCCAATCTTCATCGATTCACTTGTAGAGAGAGTATACACTCTTACAATACAAGAGGCAAATCCAATCTAGATATCCCTACTCATAGATAGGCCAAAACAGATAAGTGCCATAAAATAAATTGCATACAGTTTTTTAATCAATTAGGTCTGGCAGCAAAACAGGTTTCTTTTAATAGGTTTAAGTCTAAAAAATGTTTGAGTGGCTCATCCAAAATCCATATTACTGTATAACAGAGTACTTAGTTTCTGATGTTAATATTAATTTTTAATTTAGAACCCACTGTATTAAATAGCTTTAGTTTTTATTTCTATTGTTGACTATGTCTATTCCTTGTAAAAGGTCAATGACAATAAAGATCTTTATTCTTGATTCTTGATTCTAGTAACAAGACAATATTTCAAACATCTTACTCTGTTCTATAGGTCAAAATATCATATGCTAAGTTTGATATTGCTGCGAATAATTACCTTGGTGAGCCCAAATGTAACTCATGTCTAGACACGCACGAGCAGGAAAGTTTGGCACAGCTGCAGTTGAGGTTATGTTCAACTTGACGTACAGATCGAGTCTCGGCTCCCAAGCAAACAGTTCGTCTCTACGCACAGCCATCACCCTGACTTGTAGTTTCGCTCTTCCTTCCACCTCCTGCATAGTAAGGGAAAATGGCCAGAATGTAGTAATAAAAATATGATAACTATTAACATTTACATAGGCACAGTGTACCACGGGCAAATTTTTAACTGCATTTGATAGCAGTTTTTGTGGTTTCTGTCAGTCCAGTCTGCTGATGACTAATATTTATATGTATTTTGGGGTAAACATATTTATTTAAGTACACCATTTCGTTGATTTATTAGAACAATAAATCCAGAACTTTCCATCAAACCTCAAAGAAAAATAAATAATGAATTTTATGACACCTTAGTCTAAAAGGTTGAGGTAAACCAAATAGTAAACACATTCTCTTATTTTAAATACATTTTCGTCATACTGTAGCAAAAACATCCGTTTTAACGAATTTGCCATACAGGGAATAAGCTATTACGGTACTGTAGTACTCATGGTAAGACCTGGACCCGGAACCGATTTACTTTTTCGTTTTGAGGTCTCTAGAGGCCGAAAACACCATCCGTTCAAATTAATATATAGCTGCAGCTGGGGTATTTAATGCATGGGTTGCGGGTCTTAAGTAGCATTTTTACTCTCTAGGGAGTAAAAATCAGCTGTTGTAAACAGTAGTAAATATCCAAATTTCAATTGTGGCAAACTGATCGATAAAATTTTTTTATCTATTGATTTATTAGGTAAGGTGTTAGCCTATTGTTGTCGATCGCTCGACATATCGATGGTATAATGTAATAGACAAAATGAATGAATCACTTACTAATCAGCTGCTCTTTTGCATTAGCAGAATTAAAAACAAGCTGGAAGTCGTTTTGAGGGGTTATCTTTACATAAAAATTATTTTGTTTTCTAGCTTAGCTTGTTAATTAATTATGGAATATAGCGAAAAATATAGTTCACCAATATAGTTCACGGTCAAAAAGTGTCTTTTTAATCTTCACTCATTTTCCGACCTCGGCTTCACCTTCATTGTAAAACTTGACCTCAGGTGAAAAAGAGTCACTTTAAGCCCTAGTGACGGAAATATACTTTGTCATTCTCATGGATCAGATGAAGATCTTTATATGTCCCTACCTAATACTGTAAATGCAGAACATTTTTACATTTCTTATGTTTTACTTTTGGTTTTGATCCTAGTGTACTAGCTTTTCTAAGTACAATTTAGACTTGTAAACAATCTAAGTAATTAAAACTACTATACCCAATTGTTTTTTGTCAAAGATTTAAGCCAAAGAGTTCTTAATACAAAAAAAATTAACAAAACATTAAGTGAAACTTAATTTGGACACTAGACTATCAAGAAATCTGCTTCAATAATAACAAGACAATGGTTTTACCTCCTCTATGGGCAAAGTGAGGAGTTTCTGTTGATGTATGGTGATCCTAGGTTGTTTATCAGCTGTTGTCTCAATCAGCTGAGCTGTCCAGTCATCAGCTGGAGTAGCTACATACATTATCTGCTGACTGCTGGACTCTGGGTGTAGGTAGCTCAGGAATGATCTCAAACCTCTACTCCTGAAAATCAACAAGGTTAAAAACACATGTTAAAAACAGTGTTTTTTTTTTATTTTATCTCTCAGATGTCAGGGATACAATTCAGTAACATTGAATCAAAAACATATAATTATACAATCTCCTGTGAGTAATACAAAATACCTCAGCATAGTTAACTTAAGTACACAAAAACTAAAAATCCGAAATATTTCTTTACTGAAAAGTATTGCTAATTGCTAGTCTATTTTTATCACCCACCTATCAATAAAGACACGTCTGCTCACTGTAAGCTTCCTCATTACAAAAGTTTTTCCTTCTGATTCTTTCCATAATCCTAATTTCAAGATATCTACAAAAAATACAGAGAAATTAGTTTTTTATACTACACAAGCATTTAAAAGTAGACAGTACAATTGTTGTTTGTATACATGAAAGTCAGGAAGTCAAAAGTAGTTCTTGGATTCCATACACTGTGAAAAAAGAACTAGAATGAAAAAATAATTGTAGGAATGGATTTAGTAACATGACTTGAATTAATTTAACAATAGTTTGATAAGTAGTTTAGTAGTATTTTATCACTAGTGTTGTTTTTTCAACATCTTTGAATCCCAGTAAGGAAAATGCATAAAGCAATTCGAAACAAACAAAAATAAAAAGACAAAATGAGTTCAGTCCTAAAATACCACCTTAAACTATTTGCATGGAACAACATAAGTTTGGTTTTCATAACATTACCAAGTTCTTTATAGTATCTGCAGTGTAACCTAGGATCTCTCAGCATAAAAGAAAACAAACCTAGGGCTAAGGCTGTTTCCAAACAGCTTTGTGTGCATCAACTATAAAGATTCCCATGGACACCACATGTTGAGTTACTTACCTTCTTCAGAACGAAGATTCAGCTGACACATTAACCCACCGCTGTCAACACACAGAATTCTTGTCTGCACTTTGTTTTGATGACACCTACAAACATGCAGCCATGTTAATTATGACAACTCTTAAAAATACGTGCTTTGACTAGTAGTTATTCAATAGATTTTTCAGTGATTTGTTCATTCCTATTTGAAAATAGGTTTTCGGTGCATGATGGACACACAAAGTAAGAATAACCTAAAACGTACCTACAAAAAGAGTGTCTGATTTAAAGTTCACTCAAAAAGGTTCTAGATGGTTATCTCTAAAATTCAACCACGACAAAGATCGAGATTTTACAAAATAATAATATATACTACTCATTGTCAAATCTTGGGCTTTAGTTGGCCATGGAGCCAACTCCAATCAATTTAATTCAACAAATTTTAAACTAATATAAGTTCCATAACAAGTATTCTCAACTCTTACCTCGCCTGATACCTGTGCAGCAGGGTAAGTTTGACCTTGACCCTATGAGGGTACCAGCCCCCTGCCAGTGCAGCTGTGAGAGCCCCATCTGCTGCATTGTGGGGCTGTACTGACAACAGCGGGGCTGTGAACAGCTGAGATACCAGCTGATTACGGCAACCACACAGCTCATCTGTACAACATGTACAATCTCAATAACGAAATAATTTTGATAAAAAAACAACTATTTGGGTCATCTACGATAAAAGTGACTACACAGACTTTTCTGGAAGATCAAGGATACCCAGGAACTTTTGACCACCTAGGGTTTTATCTCATTTGAGGGTCTATGAACCTTAAAATTAAAACTTATAGAAAAACAATAAGAGCTAGTGTAAAGGATTTGTAGTGAAAAGGAAGGAAAGACTGTGAGAAAAAACACACTTTAAAATTAGGTAATACCTAGTAACCTTTTTCTTGTA
The DNA here is from genome assembly GCF_028750875.1 of Macrosteles quadrilineatus. Lineage (NCBI taxonomy): Eukaryota > Metazoa > Arthropoda > Insecta > Hemiptera > Cicadellidae > Macrosteles > Macrosteles quadrilineatus. Next base: position 41,523 of record NW_026542823.1, read on the forward strand.
AAGTTTCATACCCTGAGTTTGACAGGCGAACTGCGCCACAGAAGTATGACTGGGCTGTCTACCCTCGACCACAGGAAGACTAATCTGGTGATCTGTAGTCTCTAGACGGATCTTAGTCACCTGATACATGACTACGACACCTCTGCTCTCGTACCACAAACTGCGCCTGCCAAAACAATCAAACATAACTCACAAATTCTCACACTGATTGAAACTGAAACCAAAATATCTTTCAAGTTTCAACACTAGTGCAAGGCAGAAATTAGATTGATAAGTTGAGTGTCAAATGTCAAAAAATTTAAACCTTGAGTTTATACTAAGGAAATGATTGAAGCACTGGAATGAACAAATAAATGGAGCCAGCTTGGGGCTCAGTCTGTAATATCTGTAGTCTGTATCTGTAATACCTAATCTTTGTTGTAAACAACGAACCTTGTATATCTTATAGCTTCACAATCTTAGGTTTATCATTAAGTAAAGCCTGAGATTAAAAAAAAGTTATAGAGGAATTTAAGAAATGTTGATAATGAAAAGGAAAAATCCTCTGCGATAAGTCTTAGGAACTTAGCCACTCCAAAAAGCCAAACTATCCATCAATAAAAAATAAATAAAACAACAAAGTAAATGATATAAACATAAATGCATTAGGCCCTAAAGATTTATATAGTAGAAGAAGAATGCTGTTTTCTCTGGAGAAGAATTGTCACACCTCTTAAAAACCTATAAGTTTATATTCCTCCAATAGCTTAAATACAGTAGGTAACTGTCACATATACACTTGTTTAATTTAGTAATAAAACGCCAATGGTGTAGAAACACCAAAAAAATAAAAACAACACTCCAAAGTTGGGACCAAGAGAGTCTGCAGTTGAGGGATGAGCCTATTTACGACGTGACTTCGAAGTAGCCAATGAGGACAGTGCGGTGTTGCCAAATCTAATAATACCAGCTGATTTGAAAATATTGTTTAGTATTTTAATTAGTGTCGTCAACAGGCGATATGGCAACGTCACACTAGCCTTGTCTTGTGATTGCCTGCCGCCAACTGTAGACTCTCGTGGTCCCGACTGTAGTGTGTTTATTTAACCATGATTAGTGAATTAGGGTTAGTGATGTGATTTCAATACTGTGAGCAAAGTAGACTACAATAAAGCACAACAAACATAAATAATAAATATGCATACCAAGGTGGGAAAACAGTAATGTTACAGCCTTCTCTGATGTTCTTTGTGTATGAAGGATCAACATATACATGTACTTCAGGATCAACTATCTCCTCTCCCGACCCATAATCTTGGGAAGCTATAAACACAATTACAAATTGGTACAGAAACTATGTTTTAGTAGCTGGAAAAAATTAAGTCTGTATGTACAAAAATCTGGAGTACAAAGCCTTGAACTCCTACACTGGGACAGAAGGTATTGAGAGTTCAAATCCTGTCTCAGTAGTCTGTACAGTGTGCGACTAAGGAAAACTCCCTTACAGCTCAATGCCCCACACTTGGGGAGAGACCCTTTTAAACAAACCAACTCAGGTTCACCTCTGATCAGGAAGTTTACTACTTTTAGCTTATTATTGTAAGTTTAGTGTGAGCACCGAAAACTTGTATAAAAATATGAACTTGTTTGAATTGTAGTGTAGCTTGCAACAGAAATAGATTGCTGCAATGCATCCACATTGTGAGTCTGTATTTTTGACAGTTTAACCTTTGCTTTGACTACTAATAGAACAATATGTTCTATTCCCAAAATAAAATGGACATAGTTGAAGTGAGCCATTGACAGGTTAACCTGATGTAAACTAAGTTTACCGATTTCTGTGTTATATTCAGACTTTTTTTAGTCAAGCCGATAGGATGACTTATTATACAACCTAAAGAATGTTTTATGTTATGTCAACTATCTTAGCATCGTAAGGTAGAAAATAGACTTTAAGTTGTCAGTGCAATCTGTGACTGGTTTACAAATAGGCCTATATTCTTTTTGAAAAAAAAAAATGGCGAAAGCTGGTCCATATTGATGGGATGTCTACAACAGTATTTTTAAGTCAATGGTTTACCCATAGGGAGTTCTCTCAAAGCCCAACATTCAACGGTTTACAATGACTGTGGAACCAACCCTACCTTCTAGTTTGTATATAACAACCAAGAATTTTGTCTGAGATAAGCAATAAGCGATAAGCAATATAATTTTTGTCAGGATAAAAAATGAAGAGATAATTTAATTAATAATACCAAGGGATTCTAAGTGTTAATACTATACACCACTATGTTTCACACACAAGATATTATAGTGAAGTAAGAACATAATTAAGATTGATGGAAATTACAAAAGATGTCTTTCATTTATTTGTGTGTGCAAATAGAAAAACTTTAGTTCGTTTAAAAAAGTGTTCAAATGGAAATATTGATTCAATCAGTATCAGGTCTTATTACACCACGACTTTTTTTACATCATCATGACTAAAATCTGTGTTCACAGTTAAATATCAACATCTCTCGCAAATACAAATACATCATCATTGTAAGTTAACCACCAAGTGGCCAAATCCTCATTAAGTTATCTTTTTCTCCCACCTTAGCGACCAAATCAATGACCTTTCCCATGATTGAGACATCATTGTCTCCCACAAAAGCAGCAAAATTGTGATTATCTTGTGTGATTACAGAGACATCATCTTCGTAACTTGTAAACACAGTGAAATTGCTTAAGTGGCCAGAAGATCAAAAATATATTTTTCTAAAAATTTCCCAAAAATTTGGGATTCTTCCATCCTAAAAAAAATTTGTATCCAAAAGAAAGGACAACCGCCGAATCTATATAATTAATACCCTACATGAAACTTTGTCGGTTGAACTCCTCCGCCATTTCTTAACCGATTTTATCCATTGACGTCTCATTGGAAAGAGCGTGTTGCGTAGATTTGCAAACTGGCCTTAATTTTTTTATAAGTCCCTTTGGCTCTGCTCCAGTGGCAGTTAAAGTTCCCATGTTATCCTTATGAAGAACATAATTGTTTACATTTTGATCAGCTGTATAATTTAATTGCTGTTATTTATTTTTCTATTCAATGAAACGCATTGGGTACATTGGGTGGTGTGAATAAAAACTAGTATTTGCTTAAACTAAGCTGATTTCAAGTATATTCTAAGTTTTAGGTGAATAAAAGTAGTCAGAATATACTACCCCTAGTAAATTCTAAGATCATCAAATGACTAGAATATTCTAACCTTTTTAGGTGAATAAACGTTAGTTTTTACTGGCCAGGGCTAGTATATTCTTAAAGATTTTTAAGCTAGGGGTAGGCAGGCTAGCATTCTGGTGACGGAGGCCAAAAAAGGGTTATCAGTCATCCTGGCTATGTTTATGCATGTACGGAACAGAAAAACGTACTCTGTCAGGCGTGAGTTAGATGTAGATAAGTGCAAGCAGTACATTGACCAGTACATTTACTGGAGTAGAAGCATGTGCACTTGTAAAGTCCCCCATACAGTGCTTGCTTCTATGAACAAAAATTTAAGTTTTTTTTATGTTTTTTTTAAATATTTTTTTATTTATTACAAATCCTAGATATGGGGTAGGAAATAGAAGTTGGGAGACTTTGACTTTAACAATGTTTATAAAACAATGTATTTATTTCCAAAGAAGCCGTCAGTGCCATCAATGTTGTCGCCCATAATCATGTCACTTCCACTAGAGTTCTTAGGGTGTTTAAGTAGTTCCAAGTTCCAACTGTAACGCTTCCTTTTTAATTTGAATTTTGATCAGTTTGATCTGCTGTAGCAGTACCAAACGTTGAAGTTCCGGAAGTGAGAGATCTTTGGTTTCTTCTGTTTCATTTTTGTTTATAGTTTCTTTTGTTTTCATCATCTTACACTTGAAAGTTTGCGTCATCTTAGTATTTTCTAGGCCTAGTTTGTTCTAACCTGTTAGAATATACTAGGAATTGCCAAAATGATCCAAGTATATTCTAACTAGTCTTAGCAAATTCTTATTCACCTCGTTTTGAGAATTAGCTAAAACTAGTTAGAAAATACTAATAAGAATTTACTATTTTTATTCACTTCACTGATTTACAGATTTTTTGAAAATAAAATAAAAAAATAAATAAAACATTTAAAAAACCAGATCAGCTTTTGAAAAATGATAAAATATTTGAACAAGAAATGTTGATTACATGAAACTGTTAGGTACGTAATCTATGAGTTGAGTCTATTAAAACTCATCGGAAATTATGATGACTTTTATTTGTTTTTAAATAACTACTTTACTTCTTTGCAATTGCTCGATTTCGAGCAACGTGTTTACTAGTACATACATGTTCTGCTGGCGTCTGTGTATCTACAGTTGAGCATCAGCAAGGAGCAGGCCTGCGTGGTTGAGACCACAGATAGTGAACACGTCTTAGTGTTGGTCCTTGGTGCTGAGATCTCGTGATGGAACATGTTGACCTCGGCACGCTGTCCTCGGACAAGCCTCCTCAGCCTCTCAACCAGGCTGCCTCTGTAACAGAAGGGGTTGATGCTGTTAACGTAACATTTAAAAAATCGTAATTCTAGTAATAATTGAGTAATAAATACTACTACCAGTTATAATCCTATTGAGGACGGATGAAAACCGCTAAGATACACAATGCAAAAATGTGCTGAAGAGGTTTGTGAAGAATAAGCGCAGGAAACAGAAACCTTGATTTGTTGAAGATTGTAAATTAATGGTAATTAAAAGGAAACAAGCTAAAGACATCTGGCTGAAACATGGAAGAGAGATTGACAGGAGGAACTGTGATACCAAAGTAAAAGCAAACAGTTAAAGTTCTCAAAAGGAAGAAAAGATAATGGATCAATAGTCTGCAGGATAAAACAGAAAAGGACCAAAAAGCTAGCAATTCAAGAGAATTTTATCAAAACTTTAGGTGAGTTCAAAAAAGAATTCAAGCCTTACACATCCATATGACATTAAAAACAAAACAAGAAAAGTAATTATGCGGAAATCTGAGGGTCTATAAGTAAGGAGAGTCTATTTATGCTACTTATTAAATCATGAGGAGGATATATATATGGATATCAGGATGTGCAACCTTTTGCAGCCAATCCATCCATGGAAGAAATAAAGACTGCAATAAAAGGTACCAGGAGAAGATAGAGTAACAGCTGAGATGCTGAAAGCAGGAGGCCAGATAATCTACATTCTCTATGTATACTATAATAAAAATAAGGTAGTTTCTGTCTGTATTTTTGTCTGTCCCCCTGTCATGACTAAAATACTAAGCCGATAGGCCTAAAGCCAAAATTAAGCACAAAGATGGTCCAAAAATCTAGGAATGTCTTAGACCTATTCACTTCCCTGAGTTCCCCTCGGGCTGCGCCCCGGGGATGTCCAAAGTTAGGAGGTGAGGATTTCAAAAGTAAATATTGATTGGTCTCCATGGCATGATGAGAAAACTCACAATGTTTACCTTTGCATCAACATTTTAATGTTAAGTACCGGGGATCGAGCCAGTGCTTGGTTGTTAATTGAGTTTAATAGTTAAAACAATATCATAAACAGACACATTTCATAATTAAAGAAAAAATTTTTTATTACAAACCATAGACATTTGATTGCTTAAATAATAAGGTTTGGATTATTTGTTCTAGATTAAGCCATTGATTATGGAATTAATTAAGATTCAATAACCATTGCTGCATCAACCTAGGCTTTCTCTGTGAGTTTTTTAAGTGTAGTCTTATTGGTCTATTTTTATGGAAAGAGTAGAACAACTTCAATGTTTACATGATTTTGAAATTTTTAACAAATTCTTTTTCTAGTAGAATATTTAATGCAGATTCTATAAAAGCCATTAAAAATGTTCTAAAAATCTAAAATTGACCGCTTATAGAAAGAGGAGTGAGATATAACTCTCTGATAATTTGACCGCACAATAATGCCATAAAATCTTTGACATTGGGGTCAATCCATATCAAGTGATCCAGAAATAAAATAATTGGTTGCTTGACCATGTTTTAAATAAATAATAATTTTATCCTAGATACCTCTATCAATTCTGGGTTCAAAAGTGATTTTAATTTTTTTTTATCTATTTTGTTACTCCTACGGCGGCCATTTTTGTTTTGCGGAACACGCAAATTTTTGCTCATGTAAGGGTTTGCGTTAACTTGCACAACTCGGTAACCATGAACACTAGAGTGATGAAACAAAAAGCATTTTAATCTGGAAGAAACAGCCTAAATATTATGTTCTGTACATATTTATTGAAATGTGTATCAAAAACAGTTTTAAACCCATCTCAACATTTCATAAGAAAATTGAAAAATTTCAACTTTTGAAAGCGTATTACCATTGGAACGAATAAAATCTCAGACTTGATTTTTTTTTTGTGTGTAGCAACTCAGTAGAACTGTTTGTATTTCAAATATCAACCATGAGACTTAATTCCTTTAAAAGTTATCATTTTTCAAAAACTTAAATTTTTTGAAAAATTCAAATTTTGAGTCTCAATATCTTTGTTGGGACAAAGTTTAAAAATCTGAAATTTTTACCAAAAAACCCTCTTATGGTTGTTATACTGCTGTATGAATTTCATCTTTGAGATTTACTTTTAAGCTAAATTACAGTATCATGAAAATCACAAAAAACCCATAAGCTCGGCCAACGTGGCTAGTACTGTAGGTAGCTTAAAGATTAATTGAGCGGAGCGAGCGAAGCGAGCGTAGCTCTTTGGGATCAACTTCAATGCAACAAATAAAGCAACATCACTCAATAACGGCAGAACACATTTCAGCTAAACTTAACAAGATTACTTAGACTAATAGTGAGATGGTTAATAAACAAACAAATTTCAATTAGATAATGCTAATGCAATTTAAAACGAACTTAAAATTTTCAAATTTTAACATTAGGCTTATGGGACTAAAGTAGCCATATGACAGTTTTTTGTTTACAAGGTAGGTCGGAGTTTATGAGTATTCGTGACTACATTAAGTGTTTTGAAGTAAGGTTAGATTAGGAAGGTAAAGTGTAGGTTATAGATAATTGATCGAGTTGTTTATTTGTGTTGCACCAAATTAACTGATCATATTTTCCTGGTCAAAACTACCATAATGTACTTTTGGAAGAGGTATTTGAATAACAAGATGTAGTAAAAACAAATCTGAATTATTATAATTTCAAACAATAAAACCAGCATTAGTACATCTATTGACTTTTTTACATTTAGTTACTAATACAAATATCAAATCACGTTTGTTCCGCTCAACTGGCTTTCACCTCTCTGAAAGCAACCCTAGTTTATAGGTGTAGGTAATTATTTTATTTAATGTAAACTTATCTTAATGTACATTTCAAAAATCCAAAACAGATTTTTAACTTAAACTTTGTACCCAAAGTACAAATTAGGCCTGTTCTATATGTACCGCTACAATACTAAAAATAAATAAAATCCTGCTAAATTTTAAGTTTTATTCATCATTTAACTTAAATAAAACTTAGTTAATTCTATTTATATTGAGGTCTTAAAATTTATTTTCCATTTAGATTTAATGTACCGTAACCTGTATAACACAAATCAATAAAGTGTTTATTGTGGTATTAAAAAAAAAAAAATAACTCATATTCTGTGGGAACTGATACAGTCTCCAGAACCTACAGGAAGTCGTAAATGAGTCACAAAACACAGTTTTTCTTAACAAAATAATTCATTTTTATAACAGATGAAGAAATCACTCAACACTACAACAACAAACTCCTGGACCGATTTGAGAACTGTTTAAAGATTACTGGAACAAGAAGCTTCCATTTGATTCCTGTACCGGACAGTAGTAATGTTAGGTGCTTCGTAACCTCACTAGCAACTGAAAGCTGTAAAAATTACACTTCATACCGAAGACTATTGCATTTGTGTATGACAGTGGTGGGTGGCAGAGGTGATTGACATTAGTTATCAAAATAAAGATCCAGCAGGACCAACAACCAACCGCCTTTAAAACAAATTAGAAAGACCAAGCTTGGGTGCCTATAAACAAAGTTTTGAGAAAATTAAATCTCTTTTTACTGACAAAAACCACTGGAAGGACAAACCCAAACTGAATGAAGAAACATCCAAACTTCCTAAGCATGATCAAAGTGGAACAAAAAACACTAACAAGTAAAAAAGTTGTATACTTTAAGAACTTGTCTTTCAAACAGCTTTTGTATGTGAAATTTCTAATATTCTTTATTAAAATGAAAGTGGTTCAATAAATTAATAAACGAGTTCAAAATATTTAGGCCGATTAAAAAAAAGGTGTAAACCTGAATGAAAATAATCTGATAAAAAGTTTTTTTTAATTTCACATAAGACAAGAAATTTGCAAGAAAAGGCTATACATTACTTTAAAGTAAGTTAGGTAAGTTAACATTAAATAAAATAATTACCTACACCTATAAATTAATTTTTAAGCTACCTACAGTACTAGCCGCGTTGGCCGAGCTTATGGGGTTTTTGCGACTTTCATGATACTGTAACTTAGCTTAAAAGTAAATCTCAAAGATGAAATTCATACAGCAGTATAACAACCATAAGAGGGGTTTTTGGTAAAAATTTCAGATTTTTAAACTTTGTCCCAACAAAGATATTGAGACTCAAAATTTGAATTTTTCAAAAAATTTCAGTTTTTGAAAAATGATAACTTTTTAAGGAATTAAGTCTTATGGTTGATATTTGAAATACAAACAGTTCTACTGAGTTGCTACACACACAAAAAAAAATCAAGTCTGAGATTTTATTCGTTCCAATGGTAATACGCCTTCAAAAGTTGAAATTTTTCCGTTTTCTTATGAAATGTTGAGATGGGTTTAAAACTGTTTTTGATACACATTTCAATAAATATGTACAGAACATAATATTTAGGCTGTTTCTTCCAGATTAAAATACTTTTTGTTTCATCACTCTAGTGTTCATGGTTACCGAGTTGTGCAAGTTTACGCAAACCCTTACATGAGCAAAAATTTGCGTGTTCCGCAAAACAAAAATGGCCGCCGTAGGAGTAACAAAATAGATAAAAAAATTGTAAAATCACTTTTGAACCCAGAATTGATAAAGGTATCTAGGATAAAAATATTATTTATTTTAAAAATGGTCAAGCTACCCCTGTTGGATCACTTGATATGGATAGACCCATTGACTACCAAACACACTATTGAGACATAAGTACTCCTTGCAGTAAATTTATTGTAAAATTCTAAGGGCATTGAAGGTCAAATCGTACTAGAATTCAGTATTAAATAGAGATATTCCTTACTTTTTCACCCTGGTTCTTTTGTTTTTGCAGGCTGAATCAATTATTACTGCTGATGAAGCCGTGTTAACATCTATTTCTAAAGCTGGTGGAAAAGACGGTGGTTGTAAGTCAGTTTCATTCTGAGTTTCCTGCAAAAAAGTCTTATTAGGCTAACACATTTTACAGTAAATAATTTTTTCCTACAGTTACCTGACAAAGTGGGCTTTCTTGCACTGATTATAGGATGCAAAGCAGCTAATTCTGAATTCCTGCATCAACTTAAAAGCGTGATTGTATAAGGCACATAATACGTGTTACTGATAACAACCTGGCAACACTTGAATATACTATGACTACGATCAGCTGTTTATTCGTCATTACATTTGACCTTTGACTTAACTTACTTAACCTAAAAAACACCTGTTTTTGCGTGTTGAAGATAGCCATTCAATGCTTGTATTTAGCCTAACGTAAAACTTGTTGTTTAGTGTTTGAAAGACTAATTATTTATAAGTAAAATGTTTGCAAATAATGAACCCAGTGAAAGTGAGTAAACCTGTCGTTGCATTGGTATAAACCACTTTGAGGGCTTGTTACACACACCATAACCTGACATTTTCAAACTCCTCATTTGCATAGTTAAATCAAATCAATAATAAACAAAATAATCTAATATGAAGGATACAGTTTAACTTACCTCGGACGACTTAGTGTTTGGTGTGGTAGAATATTCTATCTTGAAAGCAGGAGACCTTGCAAATGTTCTTTGAGAAAAATCTTCCTGGATCTCGACATCACAGCATGAGTCCTCGGAAGATGGGTATTCACAAGTGTTGTTTTGGTTGTCTGGCTCAAAGTTGAGAAACATACTCTTGGGTTCTGGGTAAAGTTGTTTTGTAGACACATCACTTTCAAAGTTGTTTAAGTTTCTTTTTACTGAGTCTACTTTCTTGGCTTCAACTCTATTGATAATATCTGCCCTCTCAATCGGACTTTCTTCATCAAAATCTTCAATACAGACATCACTATCACAAAACAGTTGCACCTGGTTTTTCCAATTTGCCAGGTGTAGACTGGCAGTTCTCTCTTGTAATTTGTGATTTTGAACATTGACTTTGGATGATTTGTCCTCCCTGTGTCTTGGAGTACCAAATTTGGCCTCTGGGACATGACTTTGATTTCCATCAAATACATTAGACACCTGAAATAACAAATGAAGGTTAAATTTGTTTGTAAAAAGACTAAAGAGTGTATCATTTCAGCTCCTTCACAAATTCTATAAAAAATACTATACTATCCTAAAACGCCTAACCAATATATGAATTAACATGAGTACTGTAACCTTGAAAACTGCACAGAGTCATTAACTGTAAACTATAGCTTGCTTGTAAATTTAATCACATGCACCATTGTTAACACATTGAGTGGGGTAAAAATATCTGTGGGTGCTTCCACAGGGCCTGAAATTTTTTCACATAAAATTTTAAATCTTTTGTTCCTATTTAGTGAGGATCCAGGTCTAAATTGGCGTTTTGAGCAGTTTTTTCCAATAAAAATGGTGTTCAAAATCGCTGGTGGTTGGTGACTGACACAATGACGTGTATGGGCACCATGACGAAAAAACTAAATTTTTTTGTCCCAAAACACTGTTTTTCACACAAAAATTTTTAAATAGCACTATAATTAATATTATCTAATTATATACAGCCCCTTTCTCCCTCCAAACCATTGTTTATTTCAATCACAGTGAATCATGGAACTGCTGATAAAAATGGGGTATTCAGGAGTCCATCTTTATAAAAAGGCACATTTTAAAAACTAAAATAATTAACAATAAAATATAATGAGTCCTATGAAAAGCAAAAATACAAAAAAGAAATACGTCAATAAAAATGTCCAAAGTAAATAATTGTGCAAGTGGGAACTAACCGGTCTTGCGGAGCTGGCACCGGGAACAGTGTGCAAAACACACAGTATAGGTTATGTATGTAACGCTAACAACGCTCACGCAATAACTCCGGTCCTTTCCACAAGGTTGCACCACACTGACTGATTATTTCAGCAGGACCTGGCCGGGCACAGGTGACTGGCCCGCACTTAACGTGTTAAGAGTCGGCCTTATACTAGTAGGCTATAATTTATGATAAAAAAACTTCCATAACCTGACAGACCAGCTAAATTGAGAACTTTTAACAAAATACATATAAATATGTTATTCTACCATAACATTTATGTAAAAAAATATCAAGTCTACAAACCTTTTCACAATTGACATCTTTGATAGGATTTGGTTGAAGATTTCCTACTCCTGAAATCTGGCTTAAACATACTAGTTCATCATCATCTAATGTCCAATTGAGTTTTGATTTTTTCATCCGCTTGCTTTTCGTCGTTCTACCCTTAAGAGGTCTCCGATTCTCATCATCACAATAAGATTTGGAGGTCTTGTCATTTATTTTGTAAGTTCCAGGTTTAACCTCTTCAAAGTATAGTGATAAATTTTTCCTTATACGTCTTTTGCCACTTATACGACCAGAATGGTCACTTGGGTTCGTTATACATTTTGTTGTTTCATTTTTAGGCACATTGATACTTTCTTTCAAAATAGGTGGTTCACAGGATACAATTGGCAACTTTGGTTTTCTAAATGTTTGGCCTTCCAAAATGGGGGATCCTGGGTCTTGGGCATTAACAAGTCCAGCATTTGTCAAGGGGTTTTCAGTCAGGCTGGAAAGTAATGTCTTTACTTTATTAACAACCTTGTTCTTTTCCTGATGTAATTCTTTTGGAAGAATTTCCTCTGGATTTGGCTTAACATTAGGAATCCTTGAGCAGTTTTCCAGTTTATCGTTAGTGTCACATTTGTTGTCTTGTAAACATTTCTCAAACTTTTCTTTGGGGGAATTGCTTTCCGTTATATCAGAGAGCATTAAAGGAAACTTTCTTATATCTAAAGCTGAGTTGAAGGAGGGAGAACAAACCAGAGTTTCATCTTGATCTAAAGTTGATAAATTGTTACATAATACATTGTCAGAACCAGGAGAACTCACAACTAAACCAAGCATTGGACCTTGGTCTTCTAATCCCCCCTCATTAGCGGCTGATTTTCGCCGTTTACGTTTTAATGAAGATTCTACCTTGGGAGAGAGATATCTTTTAAAATTTGTCAAAATGAAATTTTCGGTTGAACTTACACCATCTAATGTTGAGTTATATTTACCTTTTTTAGACTCATTAGGTGAAGTTTTAACATTACTCACAGCCAAGATATTAGGAGATTCAGTAAGGGAGCACATATTATTTAATAAATCATTTTTTCCCTGACAATGCATTTCTAAATCTTCATGTCTGTGACTGTGATGGACACTAATTTGGATTTCTTCAGTCTTTTTCTCTTGAAGTTTTGATTTAGTTAATTCTGATTTTAAAACAGGAGAACAAGTAATTATAAATTTATCAGGGAAGGCAAATGCACGATTACTTGATAAAACTTGCGAAAGTGGTTGACTGATCCGTTCAACATTAGAGTTGAATATTTTATTATCTAAATTTAAAAGTGATAAGAGGCTTCCTCCTTTTTCTATATCCTTGGATGTACTGCAATCGGTTTTGCCTGCTTTATTTTGACCAAGAGACAACTTAAATTTGTTTAGCGGCTTTGTTTGATTGAGTTTAAGGTTAACTTTTGACTCATTTTTTATTAGGTTTACAGTTGGATTGAGTGTACTTGTAACAAAAGTAGAAGCTTTTCCGATGTCTTCTTTTGATGCACATTTCAACAGATTGGAAGATTCTATAAACAGTTTTGCATCTAAAACCGGAGAGGGAGAAAAATCAACCGAAGCTGAATCAAGATCCTGAAGTGCTTTAGGTGGAATTTTATTAAATCTATGCTTGATGACGTCTTTTCTTCGTTGACTTGATTTTAAAACGGGTGAACCAGTTCCACTATTTATAAGGTAATCACAGGAATTATCCTTCTCATTTTCATCTATGGAAACCGTTGACTTTTCTTCAACCACATCATTGAACTGGACACATTTTCTTTTAGAAATCACTTCTTTGTGATTATGGTAGTCAGGATGATAATCTGTGGAATTTAATATCTGAGAGCATTCTTTTTGATTTTTGTATGACATCTTTGTAGTTGACTTTAACACTGGAGAAGTGTCGGTATTTGTCTGCTTTGCAGGAATCCTATTATTTCCTAAAATAGGGGAAACAAATGGAAATTCCTCATTACAACCCATTTGTGATTCACTGGCTTTACTTAAGCTCTTTATTTTAAGTGAGTGTATTTCCTGTGCCAAAGTTTTATCTTGTTCTTTAGTTGACTTGTTTACATCCGAACAAGCTTCCTTGATGAACAATTCAGGCCTGTCTACAAAACCATGGGGCAGGTTGACTTTCAAAGGCAAAGGATTAGAGGCAAAGTCTTCTTGCAAATTAGAAAAATTAAACGAAGGTCCCATGTCTATTTGATTAGACTTTTTTAAATTTGTATGTTTGGGAGAAAAACTAAAGATATCATAAGCTTCTCGATCAATGCCATTATTACTAATAATTTTTGAACTTTGAAATGTTCTTAGCTTTCCTTCAAAAAGAGCAAAGTTTTTGTTATTGCTGTATAAAGCATTTACATGATTAATATTGCTTTTAGAACAACCCTTCCATCTATTACAATCTAAGGATTCTTTTGAAAATGGAGACTTTAATTTCAAATCACATTTGTTTAGCTTTATCTGTTTTGGAATCTTCAATGGTCCTTCTGGAGTATGTCTTTTGAAAAGACCAGAATTTGTGATAACTTTGCTGTTTGTATTTTCAACGGAGTCGGGGCAAGCGTTTGCGATACTTTCATTGAGTAATACTTTCTTTTTCCTGATTAATTTATTTCTAATTTCATCTTGACCCAACGATTCAGGTAGGTTCTGTAATGTGTTATCTAAATTAACTTGTTTTATTTCGACTAAAGGCTGTTTGGAATTTACACATTTTTGCTGTTCTTGTTGATTTGTGACCCCGACACTAATACTTCTTGTTTTTTTTAGTTTTAATTTAACTTCTGTTTTATCCGTTACTTTTACCTTCAAACTCTTGGTCAAATACTTTTTTGGCCGTTTGACAGAAGCTGCCGAGCTTTTCGAATAATGTTCATTCTCCTTGTTAAAAGAATTCCGTGAAGAGTTGACTTTCACCATTGGCCAAAATCAGTGGTAAACACAGACCTTCAGACTTGTTTCTTATACTGATCCCCTGAAACATTTAATGTACATTATTACATTCTAGTTTTTAATATCTTTACCCTCACACTAAACAAATGTGAGATCATGGGTGTTTCAGCTTGGTTGAGTTGATATAGAATGACTCCGTCTGCTTAAATTAAGAACTTGTTATATTAAGAACCGTGGCTCAGTTACTTTCGTTCTGAAGTACGAGGGCAGTTTTTAAGTAAGGGCCGTTTTGGGTGTAAGTTAATCTGTAGTGTAGTTTGCTTGTCTGCCGCAAAGAAGTTTTTCGCCACTTACTATTGCGAGTCAGAATGATAAATTTGCAGCTCTGTGGCTGACGTGCATGCTTTGCTGTTTAAAAAATGTTTTAAATTATTAAATCTTTTAAAAATCTCCTGCCAAGAATGAAAAAGGTCAGTGATACGTTTTTGACCTCAAGAAACATAACATCTAATGTACAAATTCATCGCCAGATGACCAAAGGCTATGACCCTAATACAAGGGGGGGTAAATTTCGGAAATATGTTATGAAGTTGGCATATTTTTTTAATGATTCACATTTTAAATGTATCAGAATTTATGCCAAATTTATGTCAAATTCCAAAAGCATTCTGTTCCGACATTTTTTTACAGTAGAAACTCTTTAATCCGAACCCCTGTAATCCGAACGCCTCATTGCTGTGCTCTATACACAGTGCAGTAGTTCTTTATTGTTTATTAATTTATTGATATACGCACCGTAATTATTTCAATTGTAATGTACAGTACTGTTTCTTCCCTATGTTTACTACTGGATTAAATAAACACTGTATTTTACTTTACAAAGCATTTTCACTTTTCTCTAGCTATTGTTATGTAAAAACAACAATATGTTCTGTAATCCAAACTATTTCAATAGTCCGAACTACCCCCGGTCCCATTTAGTTCGGATTAATTATAGAGGTTCTACTGTAGCCTACTTTTAATTACTACGAATTTAGTAAAGTAAATATAACTTAAGCCTACCGTACTCACATGCCCTGTGTTAAATCGACAACAGACGTTAGTTAACATAAAAGTTGTTAAAATAAGCAAAAGTTTAGGTAGGCCTAAAACATTTACTTTTTTGTTTAAGATTTTTGTGTACAGTATTGATGGAGTTCATTTGTAAAAGGTATAATCTAACTATCAGGAAATGAAATGTAGCTAATAGTTGTAAATCATTGCATACCTAATTGAGCATTTTAGTTTGTGTGGTTTTTAAGAGTATTTAGTAGGCCTACCTAATTAAAAAATGAATGCTACCGTACATAAGTTCTTACTTTAACTACAATAATAAGCACGTGTGTTTTGGTTGATTAGACATTGCTTAGTTGGGCTTGTCCTCACTTTTAATATCATGCTTAGGCCTAATTTATGGCTCAGTTATTAGAATACAATGTGTGTACTGTAGGTTTATAACTGCAGAAAATGCTCGATTTGGGGCGGAATGGCGTTCCGGGACCTCTTTTTCGAGTTTTTAAAAATATCATCACTGAATTTATTGGCGGAGTAGGACTAATATTGCGGTTAAACGTTAAAGACGATCATGCGAAATCGCCACGCCGGTAGCATTTTTGCCGAAACAAACAACGCATTTAGGCCTAGTCGGCCGGAGTTATTTTACCGCGAGAGACAATCACGTGTAGTTGACGAAAGTAAATTAGCATTTAAGGCGATCGCACCAATCGGCGGGAGTTTTGCGCGAATAAGTTTTGACTCGAAAGTTGCCTGAGGTTTTTTTGTGTAGTCATAGTCTAGAGCTAAGCCGAAAATTAAAACATTGCCTTGGAACTACGTTGCCACAGTATTGAGTACCCAGTAAATAATCCACAATAATTGTGGTTAAAATCTGTTTTATATAATTAATTTAACAACAATTATAATTTAGGCTAGGCCTACTTGAGATTAAATACTGACCAAATCTAAACACAAATGTCCAACTAACCTGTTAGATAGTTCTAGAACCATAATTTATTTCAATTCTCAACACAAACCACAGAGAAGTAGGCCTAGTGATGCGTGACTGCGAGATATTACAATCGAAATGTTTTTGTATTTCGCTTAGCAAGAGGTTCTTAGCGAAAGGTTTTTAATGAGATAACTTATTCTTAACAAGAATGAGAACCGAGAAGTTCTTACTGTACCGAGATGTTCATGACGATTATTTTGTTTCAGCAGAGCTGCATGTGCAATAATGTGCATAATTCCTATCTTATTCCCTCAAAGAGAACAAAAACGAAAGACTTAACGAAATATGTTCATGACAATTGTTTCGTTTAGCACGGCATTAGCATCTAATTTATATTGTATTAGGTACTTATAAGTAACTTATTCTGGGGATTCTCCTCTAATGAGAACTACTTTCCTCCTTAAAAAACAAGGAAGGTTTAAGTTAAGTAAGTTATGGCTCTTACTTCCTTCACGGAATAAGTTAGTGATCGTATAGTCTCATACAGGGCTACAGATATACACATGTATATCTAGCCCTGAGTCTCATAGCCGCCATAGTAGGTTTATGTACCTTTCTAATAAAAACTGTTGACGAGATAATTTATAGGCCTAAACAAAATGTTTGTAATATAGGCCTATCAAAATGTTTATAACAAGACTGAAAGTTCTCGTAATGTTATGTTAACATTATTATTAGGTTAGGTTACTTAAGTTTCAATTTTTATAGCCTAATTGATATAGTTTACTGCGAAACGGCACACGGAAGATTTCTCAGGTGCCGTTTGACGACACTAACTGCTGACCTTACTTTGAGGGAACACCAATACCGCAACGATACGGTCTCAGCCATCGGCCTCGATGGCGCAATGGATATCGTTGCGAGCTGATAATCCGAATGATCCGGGTTCAAATCCCGCCAGCGGCACTAACTTTTTATCAACAATTACTGCAGTTTGGTTAAGGATAGGTTTCTTTTAGATCAGTTTCATTTTATAACCAGCTGGTAGTTAATGTATATAATATAGTAAATGTAGGATGTAAACTAAGTTAAAGTGAAACTGAGAGAAGTGTTTGTAGACTAAAATTGTGGAAATAAGTTGTGCTGTAAGTTAGGTTACTTTTTGCTGCCAAGAAGAGGTCAAATCAAAACACAAGTTAAACAAAATTGAATATAGCCTAGAAGTTCCAATTGAAATGTTTTTGTTTAAGATGGATCAACCTAGGCCTAGCGTTAAGGCCCCAAAACTACAAACACTAAAATATAATAGGCCTAAGACGGGGCTAAGCAGGCAACTTACCTTTGAGACGGATAACTTCCATATATCAACCTAGGAATAACTTGTGTATTTAACAATTAATTAAGTACAACAAATTGAAAAGCCGATAACTAGCTGGAAAAGCAAGTTACGGATGGTGCAATTAAGCTTAAGGGTGACTGACACTGACAGACAAGATTTTATTTTGAGAAAACAAAACAAAACAGCGCCCGTGAGCGTGAGACGTGAAGACTCGAAGACTGTAGCTGTAGGTAAACAAAAACGACAACGTCGACAACACAACACAACACAGATGTTTGCGGCTCATTCTTCCGGCGGGATTTTTAATAGACCATAGAGTATACTCGCTAGTCGCTAAAAACCAAAACTTGTCTGGTATGCACTATTTCCATTGATTATGCCTATTGTAACCACTCACGACCACCTTTAACTCCAGGCCGCGGCCTTCGAAGAAGTGGCAACATCACAAGTAAGGTTGTAACAGTTGTTTTGTTTGGAGGTAGCTAGCTAATGGTATTTGACTTGACATTATAGGCAGAGACTGATCCTCACTTTTTTCTCACTGGGCGGCAGACAAGTTTAGTTAGTACAATTGTCTGCCGCTTGGCGCGCTCCTCAGTGTCTGGCTGTGGCTGGTTGGCTCCTGGCTGTCTGCTCTGTTTGGAACCTTTAACATGAGTTGCATGCAGTGCGGCCAGCACGGCCGCCTTTAACTCCAGGCCGTGGCCTTCGAACTGGCAACGTCGCAAGTGGTGTTGTAACAGCTGTTTTGTTTGGAAGCAGCTAATGGTATTTGTGTATTTACGAAAGATTGGTTACTGGACTATGACAATATTGACTCCGCTTAAAAATGTACAGATATAGATTTTTAATTCATATTGTTTCGGTTTTCAATTATGTATGTTTAATTTTCAATATTTTAATAAATTTATGTTCATAAATTTAAATTTAAATCCATAAAGTGCGAATTAATGAGCTGATGTCACCTTTCTGCCATGTTATCTTATGGGACGTCTGTCACTGAACAACACCACTTGCGACGTTGCCAATTCTACCAGGCAGTGGCGGCCAGGCGGCAGACTATAGAACTAGACAGACAACAGGTCCAATTCCTATGGTGACTAAACCAGAGGATCAGTCTCTGTCTGTAAGGTCAAGTATGGTACTTGTGTATGTGTATGTTTTAAGAATACGAAAGCTTAGTTACTGTTAATGGTCTATTAAAGTATTTGACTCCGCTTTAAATGTGCAAAATAGATTTTCAGTTATATTGTTTTGGTTTTCAATTATATAGGTTTTATTTTCAATCTTTTAATAAATTTATGTTCATAAATTTAAATTTAATTGAATAATACGCGAATTAATGAGCTGGTGTCACCCAGAGAGCACAGAATAGAAATTTCTATTCTGTGGTCTCTGGTGTCACCTGTCTGCCATGTTATCCTATTAACGTCTGGCGCTAGACAACACTACTTGCAACCATTGCAACGTTACCAATTAATTCTACCAGTACGCGGCCTGGAGTTAAAGGTAGCAGTGAATCACCCCTATCATGTTATTACAACTCATGAGCAAAAGTAACTTACTACAGAGTTACAAAATGTTTAAAATACCCCCACCGCAGCAAACCTGTACAAATGACACAGGTTACTTGATTGTTACTGTGATCTTCTGTGTTTGGGGTTGACTAAGAGAATTTCCATTAACCTGATTAGATTTACACTAAAATGCCTCCATAAAAATATCACATTTATTTCCTATTTAAATAGAATTAGTTTAACGAGTACTTAGGATTTCTGCAACAGGGAGGGTAAAAGTGTATTTTTAGGGTAAAATGTTAATAGTTTTAGTAAGAAATGAAAGTATTTTCCAAATTCGATCAAAATATGTTCATAAACAAGCAAACTACAACAGTTTCTCCATTAGTATAACATGGGAATTTTAAATTAATTTTTTTTTTAATTTTCTCCGTAACCGTTAGGCACAACAACGCTTCAATATACAAAATTATTTATTTTTTTAAGCTCTACAAAATGGTTTGGAAAGAAATTGTAAAATTTTGTGTTTTATGCTCAAAAATGGGAAAACCCTATTTTTACCCCATAAAACCCCGTTCCCATAGTCCGATCATGCTGGTTCGCGAACTCGTTGGAATAAATGTAGGTTTACACGTTTATACAAAATTTCATTAAAATCGGATCATTTTTGCTCGAGTTATCGCGCTAACGGACACACATATATGCATCGGTAAATAGATAAACATAATGAATATAACATTAACGAATAAAATAAATAAACAATAAACGGTAAATAAACATATATATATATATAAAGTAAATCGGTCCCGGATCCAGGTCTTACTATAAGTACTATGGTAATAGCTTATTCCCTATATGGGAAATTTTCCAAAAGACATTTTTCGAACATTTTACTGTAAAAAAAATCCTGGAAAGATAAATATTCAAATAATAATAAAGACACAAAACTACAAAACTTAGAACAAAGTCACTTAACATAAAAATAATTTTAAAACATTATTCAGTGATACACTACCTTCTGAGGGGAACGGCCAGATAGGTGTCAGTATAAATATTTTTGACAAGCATAGGTTGGTGGTTTGATGATCGATAGGCAAACACATAACAAAAAATTGTCTGCGAACTCAAATGGACAACTGAGTAAAAATGGGAGCTTTCAACGGCTGCCATTTTTTACTCGAGTGCTTATTTGAGTTCGGATTTGTAGCATTGCTAAACTATGGCTTTCGAAATATTTAATAAAAAACTAAAATTTTTTCAACTTTTGAATCAGAGAAAATATGCTTAAAACCCCCAAAGAGCTGAACAATAAATCATCTCATAAAATTGTAAAATGTCTACTAACGGTGTTGTCAAGCAATAATAAAAAACTGTTTAATTAAATTTATTATCCTTCATTCCTTAAGCCAAACAATATAAAATTGAGATGTTTTCCAAGTAAAAAAAAAAAAAAAAACGGGCAATTAGCAAAATTAATATTTTCACATGTTACTCCACACACAGCACAGACATGTTACTGTACAGTATAGAATATAGTGATGAATCCTGACATTTTTATAGGAAACTGAGTAAAATAAATGAAAGGAAAGACATTTACATCTTACTTATCGAAGATATTAACTTGATTAAATTGATGACATTAGTTCATTAGTTGATGAGTAGAGTATCCTACTAAAATAACGACATCAGTAAAAGAGGTGTTTAACCCTAATGACCATCACAAGCCGTTAACAGCGGTGATTCAGAGTGCCATCACTGGCAGAACTTGAACCATTAGATTTATCAATTGTAAGGGCAGTTCTGATATAATGGGTATTTGGTTACGTTTTGAAGAGATGGAGAGAGAGGAGAAAAAAGGGAATGAGGTAAAAAGCGTGGAGAAAAAAGGGTGGTAAAATTTGGCAATCACGAAATAGTTATTTGTGTAACTAGTGGGGAAAAAGGCAGTTTGCACTCGTGTTACACATTATATTTTTCCTACAGTTACTATAAATCATATAAATAATTAATTAGTCTTTCAAACACTGTACAACACGTTTTTAGGTTAGGTTAAATTTCAAACATTGAACGAAATAACGAAATGGGAAACGCTGCATCAGCTGATCGTTGTCGTAATATCTTTAAGTGTTGCCAACCTATTTATTTTCAAGCGTACGCGGATTACGTGCATAATAAAAGCACGCTGTTTTGTGTTGTTTGGTTGGAATACTGGTGTGCGCCAAAGTAAGGCTTTCTGTACAATAACGTGTGCCTCAGTTATCTTCTGTGTCTGATGATGGCATTGTAATGCCGAAACGTCCAGCTTCAACTGAATGAGCTGTGGGCAAAGGAAAACCTAGTTTTAGTTTATGATTGAATTAAAACTGTTTAATTATTTATATTCTAAATAGAATGACACCAAAAGAAAATTATAGCGACGCATATTTGTTCTTAAACGCAAATACAAATTTTCTCTTGGTCCAGTTTTTCATAGCATGATGGAGAATAATCCTAGACAGATGTCCTAAGACGATACATTAGTTTGTTTACAATGAGTGTCTCCTGCATTGCTAACGACAATATATACTTATTTAAGCCAAATATATGGATATAAATGGAAAAAAATAAGGTGGTTTAGAAAGAAAACAGTTGGCTGGCTGTATGATCTTTTAATAAAATGTTCGGTTTACTAGACACCAGTGTAGAGGAACATTGGCTCTGAACAATTGATTTTCCAAACATCAAACAAACGATGCGTCAGAAGATACAAATCCACAGGATAACTCCCTATCTATTGTTATCCGGGAGCTTACGGAATAAATTTGAGCTCGTGTTTTGCGAGTAACAAAACTGAAACTGGAAATTTTATTAGTATAAATGTTTGACATAATTTGTTTAGACTATCCTGATATTTTAATTGATCAAAGATACCACTATGGCTATGATTATTGTAATTAACCTTTTTTATATAAATCACTGGCTATAAACTTTGCATTGAAATTTAGAAAAATAAGACTATGTCATTCTATTCCTTTTTTTTAAGATTAGCCAGTATCAGAAAAGAACAAACAAAAGTAGTTTAACTAAATCCATTAACAGAGTTCAGCTGTCAACTGCTGGTTTATGTAAAAATTCGACAGCTTTAACCAAGCCAAACTGGTAAGATAATTTTTGTCAACTATAATTATATAATATATTTTTATATTTTTAAAATATATTTTTGATATACAGTATATATATATATACATATATATATATTTATATATATATAAATATATATATATATAGTCAGTCGTTTATGCAAAATAGATTACATCACACAAATGGAAACTAGCAGAAAAATTGCATGTCAGACACAGACATGTTTTATATTTTAAATAAAAAAAGTCTTCTTTATGTATTTTTGTAATCTTATCGAAAAGTGTAACAGTTAAAAAAAAGTTAATTTAAAGAGAGTTTATACTGTTTGATAATTTATTCTGATTTTACAAGGATTTAAAAGTTTGTCATTTAGACCTTGTCACAAAATCAAAGAGACATCCTGACAGGAGCCAATGCTACTCAACAGGTACATCAACTATTGACTAAACATGTCAATAGCTGATCTGATCTTGATCAATTACTTGTAGAAGCACTTGTAATCACTTATGTTTTCTAGGGTACTGAATTGCAAATATGTAACCATGAACGAAATCTTGAATTTTGTGTGTTCACTTCACCATACTTGATTCTTCTAATGCAACACACAACATTTGTATTAAGGATTTTACAAGTTTTTTTAAATCTTCTCTCATATTACTTATTTGGGATGGAGATTCAACTAAATAAGTTTTACCAAAAACAAAAGTGTGTTAAAATAGTGTAGGATAGTTAAAATGCCTTTTGTACCTTTGCTACTAAGATCAGTTATTTATCCTTTCAGGGCCCTAAAATGGCACTGATTCAGGACACAGCTGGGTAAACTTTTGCATTATTAAAACGTATTCTACCAGGATTGGACTAGTGATCTTTTGACTGTTGTAGGAGCACAATGTCCACTCAGTTACCTAGCTGTCTTAACAATGGAAGGATTAATTAATCTGACTCATCAGTATACCTCCAAGCTGAAAGTATTCATTCTCCTAAACGTTCAAGATTAATGTGATTTTATTATTGACCAATACATTATTAATAAACCAAACTAAAAATTAGCTTTACTTTTAGGGGTCAAATTTTTTTATTTGAATTTCTACAGTAAGGTTTAATCTGCAGAAAGATTCAATCAACACTGTCTCTGGGATAAACTGCCCAAGTAATCCAATTGGTTAAACACCACTCCCTCGTGGCTGATCAATTTGACCTACTCCTCAACATTTACGAAAAATTTAAGACGAAAATTATCGATGAATAGATTTAATAGCAAATAAAATTGTGTTTATAAAATGATTAAAGACGAAAATTTTTACAAACTATTCAGATGCATTAGGTGTTGATTTGCTTACTCTCACAGTAATCCAGTTCAATTCAGTTTGAAAACAACACTGACAAACCTGTGATCAGGTTGTGAAATTACGAAAACGATTTTTTTTCTAAAATATTACTAATTTTTGAATTGACTTCAAAATTAAATAATTCATGGATGTTGAAAAAACGTGACTTTGATTCATACGATAAAATAACTCTACTGTTGATGGAAATTAGTAAGTCCTAATACTTTATATCAATTAAATTATGTGTTTTGCATTCGAATACTAAGTAGAATAACAATTTGTGCTGGAAAATAACAACGTTTTAGGACTCAAATTATTTTAATAATAAACATCTTAATCCTAGAGATTTTACACACAAATATAGCTAATTACACAATGGCAAGGGTGTTCATGTATACAGGGTGTCCCGGAACCCTCTACCAATATTTTAGGGCATTGTTCCTACAATTTTATTACACATCGATTGACACCTTAATGTTGAAGATTGGACAAGTATTAACTGAGATATGGTAGTTTTAGTGATACGTAACCGCTGGAGGTTAATTGCAGCGCATGCTGAAAGCGTACCACGTATCACTAAAACTACCATATCTCAGTTAATACTTTAGTTAACCTTCAACATTAAGGTGTCAATCGATTTGTAATAAAATTGCCTTAAAAAAGTTATTCTTGTAAAATTAACGGTTTTCAAGTTATTTAAGAAACAAAATTTAAAATGGCCGCCATTTTGTTTTTTTGAATTTTAAAAATCGTCATAATTTTTTGGTAGCTTTGTCTAGTTGTCATAAATGTTTGTTCAAAGTTTCAATTTCGTATGTTTAACCATCCCTTAGAAAAAAATTAATAACTTAAAAAAACAAAATGGCGGCTGTGTGAGTAACTAAAGACTTCCGGACAATTTAAATATGATATTTAGGTGTGTTAACTACCCAGGAACAGTGCCCTAAAATATTGGTAGAGAGTTCCGGGACACCCTATATAGAATATAAAATGTTACAGCAACAATCAATGTAGAACATGACTGTACACCTGGGAAGCCTTGTATATTGTTGTGTAACATTATTGTTAACTGTTCATTCGTTCGTTGGTTCGAAACAAAATACTAATCATTGGTGACACCTGTATATAGGAAAATTATTTATTACACAATAAAATACGTTTATGAGAAATTCATTTAAGCCGTCTAAAAAAAAATAAAGTAGATGATTTTTTAAGTAATACATTTAGTTATGTATGTAACAAAACTATGTAAGTGGAATACGAATAAACTGCAACTTGAACCATTCACTACTAAAGGGATGAAGTTATTAAGCAGTTCTTTAACTATTCAAGTTAAGATGGATCGTCAAACTCAATTAGGCTATTCAGTTAATGTATTACATGACCATAACCAAGTTTGGCAAAGATTCAAAATTCCTTGCACGGTCACACAAAATATCAGTCAATCTACATTCAATTTGATTTGTTTTCCAATCAGTCAATCTACATTCAATTTGATTTGTTTTCCAAACAAAGTTTTACTCGGTAAAAAAGCAGTTTTTAAAATTCAGCACAATATGGTAAAACGCAAGAATTTTTATATTGACAGGAAATTATGCAAAGCAGAGGGGTGGTTTAAGTATAAATCTCCATTTTTTGTGAACCTATTTTTGATAGAAAATAAATATGCCTACACTCTAATCTATATTCTTTAATAAAATACAACGAGATGAGTCAATGTTTCATTAGAATGTTTACAAGATTACTTTTGATTTATAATGTAAGCATATTGTATTTATTTAAACTGATATATATAAATTATATTATATAAATATTAACCTGAATTGAGAAGCTTTCAGTTTCTAATGCAATATGTACGCCACTCTATATGGCATACGCTAAGTAAAAGGTGAGACCGTGGTAAACCGGGTTCTTTCTTCATTTAATGAAGTATATTTTATCAAAATGCTATAGCAGGGTTTTACTAGAATTATAAATATCGTGATATTTTTTTATCATAGATAAACTTTCTAGCTTCCAATTATGTAAATTGCTTCATTTATTTGACTTATTTAAGTTTGTTTACCAAACTAGTTTTGGGTTTTAAAACTTTGGTATAAGACACCATTGCCATTTTTTAGATAGGCCTACAAGTTTTTTATCATTTTATTAATTAGGAATAAGATCGGAGGTATCAATAATTGGTAGTTTATCTAAAGCATTTTCAGGTATTTGAAATGATATTGGAGGCAAACAGAAGTTCAAGCAACATAAATTGCTGTGCACAATTCCGGATTCCAGCTCACAACATTAAAAGGTATAAATAAACATTTTTGAGCATTTTTCAAGCCTATACCGAAGGTAAATCTTAAACCGCTTGTTAAAGTAATTGATAAGGTTGAGAAAGCTTGCAAGGATTTAGGTTACACCTGTCATAATATTTCTCATCCAGTACGTATTTCGACTAAACATAATCAAATATTAATAAATATACAATAACAAAAATAAATACTACTATACTTTACTTTTAATACTTTTCATTGAAATTGTGACCATACAAAGTAGGTATTCTAAGCCAAATGTGAATGGAGATGAGTGTAGAATGAGTGGTGCGATCTTGTAGTCTTGTTAGTGACTAAGGCCAACATGTTCCTTAGACACAGCTGTTTAATAGCCCACACAGCTAATGGCAACTAAGGGACCTACAGTTTTATAGTGGGATCCGAACCACATTTTTTCTTGGTAGCAACGAATTTGTCTAATTAATAAGGCTATGGGTGGCAGAAAACACCTTCTTTTGCTTCCTCTATACATCAAATTACTAACATATACATTATGTATAGGTCATTAAGTTATTATTGAAAAAAGCTGGTTTGACAGCAACCCCTTCAAACTTCTTTCACATCTCATCTACGTAAAAGCTCAATGACTTTGACCAGTGTACAACAACTAAGGGTTCATCTAACAAACGTCATAATTCTATATTCAAGGAGCATAGAATATTGAGAAATAGTATATTACGTTACTAGCCCGATAAGTGATGTTTTACCGTGCGAGTAACGTACGATACTTTACATCATACTACACAGAAACATAAGTACATTTTAAACTCACAATGACGTAACTTAAATTATAATATTTTTATGTTTCAGATATAATAATAAAATAGGCAGTTGCAATTAGATGTTTATTTCATCAGCTGACTAAGTGCACGGTATGAAAAGCTTTTGCCGTGCAGTGAACTATAAAATTACAATACGTTTCTTTCCCCTGTGTAGGCACGGCAAAGGGCAACTTTCCAGCTTAACAATGCGGATGGAAAAGTACCGGTTTCTGGGTAGTATGATCTAAAAATATGAAACAGTAATACTAATGCGTTAACACTGAGTAACACAAACAGTGTCAACCCAACATGGTTAAATGGAAAGTTAACTAAGGTTCGGGTTGGTATAGTGTCCAATACTATAGGCCACCCTGTTAATGTAATGGTGAAACTTAGATTACTCAAGGGATGTTATACCCTCGGGTATAGTGGTAATAGCAGAGTTTAGTGGAACCATTACATGTTACACGGTCTAACTCAGACACATCCACCATTGCAGCATAATACCTAAATAATACGGTATTTAAATTTATCCGTGTCTAGAGAGAAAACTAACATGGGTTGTTGACGTAGAAAGCAGATGTAAGCTTTATAAAATAGAAACTATTGTTTCATTGGTGGAAAAGCTAAGGTGATTTAGTCTGATGTTGGTAGACAATGTTAATTATGAGTATAAAAGGGTTTCACTGATAAAACATATTTTTGTATATATATTTTAGTAGGCCTAAATCATGAAAATAAAGACCGAAGTATTCGTTAAAAAAGTTCTGTACCAGATACGAGAGGGGAATACCTACGTGGCTTACGTCCTTTCTTGATATGTGTGGTAGAAGCTAAAATATGTGTTTGTATCAAGTTTAGGAGAAAAAACCGACTTGTCAAACTGTCAGTCCCTGATATATTGAATACTCTTTCTCGTTTTCCTCAAGATTGAACAAAAATCATGCACTAGTTCAGCATTTGTTATGTAACCTATTGAAAACTTCGTCGATTATAATACCAACCACATATTCGTAAGCTAACTGTTTTCCATGAAAACAAGAAGTATATAAATTTCCTTATAAGACTGTATTTCAGTTTAAAGCCTAGGTATTAAATTTTTTTTATCTCAAAGTACCATTGAAGCAATAGACTAACAACATTTCAAAAGAAATTAATTTTCTATTTATTTTTTATTATTTATAATTTATTAATTAATTACACAATACCAATGTTGATAGCTTTTTGTTGCAATAATCATCAATCATTATCATCCTTTACATTTATTGGTAGTGCAGCGCAATACTGTACAATCTTGTATGACCATTAGTTTGTTCGCATTAAAAATTAAAAATGGGTTTATGAAACCAAAACGGTATTCTACCAGACAATGTCACAGATGTGTGCTGAGTTTACAACAGTAACAATCTAGTTCACAGTAGTCATGGCTAGAGACATTGTAGTAATGTATTGTTGTATATAGATCCTACATATATTGCACAGTGAGTAACTGTAATTAGTAGAGTTATACTGCAATACGGAACATGTGCAGCTGATATACATGCTAGGCGATGTTGTAGTTACCTTGTATTACCTTGTAGTCGGGAGACACTAAAATTAATAGCCTAAGCTCAATTTAGCACAAAAAAACTTATTTTATTTTTAACATAGCCTCTACTTAAATCCAAACTTCAATCGTTGAAGAATACCAATAAATCTCACATAGATATTGAACGCACTAAGGTTAACCATTTATGGAGACGGGTTTAAACAATTACATTGAATATTGATAATCCAATTATATGTAGCAGGCGTAATCCATATTTACTTCTCTCAGCCTTCTTAAAAAAATATATGATCACCTTTTAACAAAAATCTTTGAAAGAAAGGTAATATAAACTTGTTATTTTTTACATGTAAGTTACTTAAAATATGGTACAAGACCATTAAATTCCACTAAAATAAATGTAAACCTCAACGTTAGTCAGTTGTACTTCCGCAACAACCATAAAAAAGTGAATGTTAATGCAATTTCTGACCCTACATTCAAAATCCATTAGGCTCTTTGTGCTTAGCTATAAAAGGAGTAAATGAACAATTACGTACATGCAACACATGTTGTTGAATATAACGAAATAATAGCATGTGATGTGTAACGGTCATATTAGGTGATAATGGCGTTGTTCTTTAAAACCGTAGGATCGAAAAACGTGTATTCTGAATACAATGTGGTTTTAGTTTAGTTTAAGAGGATCATAGCTTTGGTGTACAGTAAAAACATCAATGATTCGAATTTGTGTGTTAATTTGAATCCTACCATAAAATGATTATTAAACTCTACACAGTGATCTTTACGATTAACCAAAGTAAAATGTACGTAGTGATTTTGGATTTCAGTAAGTAAAAGAAATTACAGAATTTGTTATTTATAGTGATGGTTATGCCATTAAAGTATTATATTGTCTGTGGTTATGCTATTTGCTTATTGGGTAAACATGGCCACCGTTGATGAGTGTACCATGATGTTACATTGTTGGAAATACAGGTGCAGAAGTGAACAATCAATGCTATACAAGGCTCCCTAGGCGTACAGCAATGTTGGATGTGACATTTTGTGATTTGCATTTACACAACCACGCTGTTTACTTGGAAAAAAATCACGTGACACTAAAAACATTTTGTACACCATTAAAATACCTAAACTTTACATTCACATTGCGAATTGGTAATGTTATATTTGACAATTTTCTTTTCTTTTAATATCTTTAACATTTTGATTTGGGATGGTATTTAAGAGAAGATAATAGTTTGCTACCTTTTACTTGTTAATGTTTTTCAACGCCTTAAGTTTTTTAGCGAATTTCCCTATAGGGAAGTAGCTATTACCGTAGGTGGCACGGTAAGACCTAGACCCGGGACCGATTTACTTTTTCATTTTGATGTCCCCAGAGGCCAAAAACACCATTCGTTCAAATTTTTATATATGTATATATATATATATAGACTTATATATATATATATATATATATATACGTCCGTGAACGCGATAACTTGAGTACTTTTTGTCCGATTTTGATGAAATTTGGTTTAAAGGTGTAAAGCGGGATAAACTTGACTGAGTTCGCGAATCAGCATGATCGGACCATGGGAACGGGGCTTTACGGGGGGTTTTATGGGGTAAAAATTGGTTTTTCTCACTTTTGACCATCAAAACACAAAATTTCCCAATTTCTCTTTAGACAATTTTAAAGAGCTTAAAAAAACAAATAATTTAGTATATAAAAGTATTTTTGTTCGGTTATTAGTAACGGAGAAAATTAAAAAAAAATTAAATTTAAAATTCCCATGTTTTTCTTAGGGAGAATATTGTCAAATGTTGTAGTTTGCTTGTTTATGGATATATTTTGATAAAACTTGGCAAATTTATTTATTTTGTACTAAGCTATCAATATTTTACTCAAAAACACATTTTATTAGTTTCCTTGTAGCAGCAAACCTAGGTACTCGTTAAACCTAATGTTATCAAAATATATTTAACTGAAAATCAATTCAGACAAATGGAAATTCGCTTAGTCGGCAGGTTTGCTGCGGCGGTGGTATTTTTTTTTTTTTTTGTAAGAGAATGGTCCGAAAAGTCTAAGTTTCATTATAAATATTTAAATGGAAACGAATCGTCATACCAGGCTATTGAATGATTTCATATATTACCCAAAATTTGATAACGAATAGTTTTATTATTCGTTAGTTACACCACTTAAGAACATGACTCTCTTAAGTTTTTGTAATAGTTCAATAAAATTGATTGCCTTGAATTCCCACGAAGATTTAACTCCTGAAAAACAAAATATAATACTTCAAATAATATTGTAATAATATTCAATACAGCACACTCTTGTAGTAAAATTGTAGTATGAATTAATTGTTAACATAATATTTGTAAAACATAACATTCCTTGTATTTAAAAAATACCAAAACATTTTCGAGATTGTAAAGTTTTGATCATAAAAAATTTCACATTTTCATTTTTTTCAAACCAAGTCTTAATTACTGTTATAATATATTGTACTGCCCACTAAAGGTAACAAACCGCAAAGGATCAACATTTTTTGAGGTGTAACTCTAAATATAGCATTACAAAGTTTTATTTCTTACCACACATTCACAACCTATACCCATTACTTTGCCCTAAAATATTCATTTAGATTGTTTAATCTTTGACTAAGGAGAATTAAAACTTTTAATTCTCTTTTAATTTTAATTAACTTTTAATATGGTTTAATACAACAGTATATGGGAAAGTGTATGGGTTGCCTACCATACTACCATCAGTCTATTGCATAGTATGTGGTTTTCCTGTAAATGTAACTTACTACTTTAACAAGTGATGTACGATGGTAAGATTAGTTTCAGATGTAATCGACAGAGAAGCTGACATGATCAAGTTTGACAGCTGACACTAGAACCTACTCAATTACTGAACACAACTCGTGACCGAGTCGATAACTAAGTACTAAGTAATCGTAGTTAAGTTAACCCGAGTTCCAACTAAACTTCCCAACACAACTGGGATTCCAGAGAAAATCTTAAGTGTACTTACTTTAATCTATGTATTAAGCTAGGATGGACTTGAACTATATAAAGTTTTACAAAGTTTAATGTGATGTGCAGGTTAGTATGTACTAAAGGTTAAACGGTAACTGAATTATGTTTCCAAATAAATTATAAACAATTAAGTAATAGAATGTAAGGTAAAAGTAATAATGAAGGTAGTTTGTTCAACGTTTCGCCGTATGTTAATGTTAATATGTTAATAACATGTTGTCTCGTCACAACAATGCACAAGAAAACCTGATTGACCAATTTTCATGAATAAAATTAGTTGAAATTTACACCACTAATGAGCCTCACTAGACATTTTGTTTCCGCCATTGTTTTGAGAACAAATGTTACCAGATGTAAAACACAGAAAAGGCTTGTAACACAGATATAATTTGTAGAGAGTACTAAATGTAAGTCAAAGACATTTTGCTAAGACAAGACGACCTTAGGAGAGCGAAACGCTATATTATGTTATATAGTCTGGTAAAATTTCCAGTTACAAATAACTGTCAAGCAACTTTAAAAAAATTACCAAATAAATTTATTTTTGTTATTCATAAAGCTAAACAATTTAAACTTGAGAAGTCCTCTATCCTAGAAAAAAACGGCAATACTACAAAAACACTTATCCAACACAGTTTACTTTACGAAATGTAACTGTACAGTAGTGACTTATTAAGTATGAATCAATAAACGGGTTCATGAATTAATCCTGATTGGTTTCATTAGGTTAGTTGATAAGTAAAGCTACCTGAGTAGGGTGTCGTTATTTGAATAACGACATCAGTAAAAGAGGTGTTTAACCCTAATGACCATCACAAACAGTTAACAGCGGTTAAGATTTATCGGTTATTTCGAGTGCCATCACTGGCAGAACTTAAACCATTAGATTTATCAATAATTGATGGGGCAGTTCTAAAGTTGTGGTTGAATCTCGAATGTTGATCTGCATGTATTTTAATTGATGGAGTTAAAGAGCGTGGAGGAAAGAGGGTGGTTATATTTGGTGAACAATAAACAAGTTCATTTGAGATGTATGTTTTCAGTGGTGACAAAAGATTTCGTAAAAGAAGTTTTGTCGTCATCGGTTTAACACGTTCGCTACTGCAATAGTACGAAATTTTTCATTCGCATGGACCAGCGACGCACATATGCGACGTCCGGCTTCCACCCATAGACTGCCGTCGCATATTTGCGTCGGTGTTCTAATGTTATTAAAATGCTTATATCTTTGTAGTGGTCTATTTGAAGGGTGAGGTTCATAACTCCAAGTTTTCATAACTCCAAGTACTTTTAAATACAACATTTCATAACTCCAAGTAAAATTATGTCCAAGTAAATTAAAACCAAAATATCATAAGACCAAGTTTCATAACTCCAAGCGTTCATAACTCCAAGATTCATAAGTCCAAGTTAAAATAAAACCAAGTAAATTAAAATACAAAATTTCATAACTCCAAACGTACAGATTTGCAAGGACCACAAGTCCAAGTTTCATAACTCCAAGGGTTCATAACACCAAGTTTCATAACTCCAAGTTACAATGGGTACAGTCCGTGCAGGAAGCGATAACGTACGCACACACACGCACCCATTACACACACACACATGCTGGAAGAGAGTTTCCGATGTTGGCGAGATTATTCGAAGTGGTGCGTTCCCTGTCGCTTTGCACGTTCGTCTAAATTGTAATACAAATAGTGAGAGGATGAAATTTACATATTTAAATTCTGCGTAAACTGATGTTTAATACTATATAAATACAATTTAGTTCGTGCAGATGATTAATGTTTAATAATGGAAAATATGAAAAGGTTGTTCAATGTAAACATGAAAAAGTAAGTGAGCGAGGATTTTTTTTATTTTTTGGTCAGATGAAAACTTTCAGCGAGAAAAGTATAGATAGTAAGATGTTCTTCAATTTTTGTTCCAAACATTTTTTCGTAAGACTTTTAGTTTGTCCAATAATCGACTTAGATGACCACCACGAGGTATGAATGAATTAGTTTACGCGCACAGTATTTTAGCAATTGCCGTCTTCCAACAACAATATACAGTATTAGTTCACGTTTTAAAATTTCTAAACTATGAAAAATATTTAGTCTTAACTTCTTCAGCTGTATGTACGAAATTTCGAAATTTTTTCTACATAATATTCGTGGTGCACAACGCAAATAAGTCGTAGTGCCTTTTTTTCCACTATTTTTCATCTCCTATTTTCGGAAAAAAATTAAACAGCATTAATCCAGGTTAAGGTTTCATCTTGTAGCATTCATTTGTAAATATAAAATTTGATCATAGTTACAATTACTTGTTCCCTCATAAATCTTTATTCCGTATCAAATATGAGAGTGTATGTTAGCAAAGTAAATTGTACGCAAAATGTCTGTAGTGCATAATGGGTTTAATAAAAAAATACCATATTTAAAATTTTAAAAATACTATCTAGATTTGTATGATCCAAACAAGCGGATATAATCTATAGATAGGTCTAAAAATTTGGATTTCGAGACTAAATTATCATAGAAATAGGTTTTTGAGTAAATACATCTATACCTAATACCAGATTGTTTTATTTGAGTTAAATAGAAGGTATTTATCATTTAGGTATTATTGAAGTACCTTAAGGAGTTAAGTACTTTAATATAAGAATTGATGTCGTCCAGTGGTCAAAACTCGACCACAATCCAAATAAAATATGAACTTATCTATATTCATCCCACGCTGAAAATCAAACATGTGATGATTGTGTACCAGTCTTAAATTTGTTTTGATTTTCTGTATATTTATCGTTGTTATTGCGTCACCAGAATTTTAACTCATAATCCAAATGTTAGTTTTTTGTTTTAGCGAATTTCCCTATAGGGAAGTAGCTATTACCGTAGGTGGCACGGTAAGACCTAGACCCGGGACCGATTTACTTTTTCATTTTGATGTCCCCAGAGGCCAAACACACTATTCGTTCAAATTTATATATATATATATATATATATATAGACTTATATATATATACGTCCGTGAACGCGATAACTTGAGTAATTTTTGTCCGATTTTGATGAAATTTGGTTTAAAGGTGTAAAGCGGGATAAACTTGAATGAGTTCGCGAACCAGCACGATCGGACCATGGGAACGGGGCTTTACGGGGGGTTTTATGGGATAAAAATTGGTTTTTCTCACTTTTGACCCTCAAAACACAAAATTTCCCAATTTCTCTTTAAACCTTTTTAAAGAGCTTAAAAAAACAAATAATTTAGTATATTGTAACGAGCCAATTTTTTCAAGATACTTTTTACCTTCCTCCTTAAACCTTACGACTTTTTTCCGCCGTCCCCAATCAACTTCCGCCGCACCACACCACCTTTCCGCCGCCCCTAGTCAACTTCAGCCGCCTTACATCGCCTTCCGCTGCCCTACCGATCCTTCCGCCACGATCTCCGCCCATCTCCCTACCTCACGTCTCCTTTCCGCCGCCCCTAGTCCACCTCCGCCGCCCTACATCGCCTTCCGCCGCTCTACCGATCCTTCCGCCATGACCTCCGCCCATCTCCCTACCTCACGTCTCCTTTCCGCCGCTCCTAGTCAACTTCCGCCGCCTTACATCGCCTTCCGCTGCCCTATTGATCCTTCCACCACGATCTCCGCCCATCTCCCTACCTCACGTCTCCTTTCCGCCGCCCCTAGTCAACCTCCGCCGCCTTACCTCGCCTTCCGCCGCTCTACCGATCTTTCCGCCATGACCTCCGCCCATCTCCCTACCTCACGTCTCCTTTCCGCCGCCCCTAGTCAACCTCCGCCGCCCTACCTCGCCTTCCACCGCTCTACCGATCCTTCCGCCATCACCTCCGCCCATCTCCTTACCTTACGTCTCCTTTCCGCCGCTCCAATCAATGTCCGTCGCCCTACGTCGCTTTCCGCTGCCCTACCGATCCTTCCGCCACGACCTCCGCCCATCTCCCTACCTCACGTCTCCTTTCCGCCGCCCCTAGTCAACTTCCGCCGCACCGCATCGCATTCCGCTGCCCTACCTATCCTTCCGCCACGACCTCCGCCCATCTCCTTACCTTACGTCTCCTTTCCGCCGCTCCAATCAACTTCCGCCGCCTTACATCGCCTTCCGCTGCCCTACTGATCCTTCCGCCACGATCTCCGCCCATCTTCCTACCTCACGTCTCCTTTCCGCCACCCCTAGTCAACCTCCGCCGCCCTACATCGCCTTCCGCTGCCCTACCTATCCTTCCGCCATGACCTCCACCAATATCCGTACCCTACGTCTCCTTTCCGCCGCTCCAATCAACTTCCGCCGCCTTACATCGCCTTCCGCTGCCCTACCGATCCTTCCGCCCCGATCTCCGCCCATCTCTCTACCTCACGTCTCCTTTCCGCCGCCCCTAGTCAACTTCCGCCGCCTCACCTCGTCTTCCGCTGCCCTACTTATCCTTCCGCCATGACCTCCGCCAATATCCTTACCCTACGTCTCCTTTCCGCCGCCCTACATCGCTTTCCGCTGCCCTACCGATCCTTCCGCCACGACCGCCGCCCATCTCCCTACCTCACGTCTCCTTTCCGCCGCCGCTAGTCAACTTCCGCCGCCCCGCATCACATTCCGCTGTCCCACCTATCCTTCCGCCACGACTTCCGCCCATATCCTTACCCTACGACTCTTTTCCGCCACCCAAGAGCACCTTCCGCCGCTCCACGTCTCCTTCCGCCACCCGAAACCATCGATACCAATACCATTATGCCAGTTCCTGATCCTATCCGCCGAACCTAACCTCAATTTACATCCCCATTTGTTTCTATGTTAACTTAGGAACCGATCAGCTCTCCATGACAGCTGGGTTGCAACTGAGCAAAAACGCACTTCTGCGCATGCGCGACTTTCCCCCTCCAGGTGGACCAGATTTTCGCATAAAACCGCGGCAGCTGGGGACCTCAGTCTCAGTCGCTCCCGGGCAGTCGACAAGGAAACATCATTGGAGGTAATATTGCTAGAGAAATCCGAGCAATCCGTCCTTATTGCTAGAGAAATCCAAGCAATCCGTCCCTATTGCTAGAGAAATCCGAGCAACCTTTCCTATTGCTAGAGAAATCCAAGCAATCCGTCCCTATTGCTAGAGAAATCCAAGCAATCCGTCCCTATTGCTAGAGAAATCCAAGCAATCCGTCCCTATTGCTAGAGAAATCCAAGCAATCCGTCCCTATTGCTAGAGAAATCCGAGCAATCCGTCCCTATTGCTAGAGAAATCCGAGCAATCCGTCCCTATTGCTAGAGAAATCCGAGCAATCCGTCCTTATTGCTAGAGAAATCCAAGCAATCCGTCCCTATTGCTAGAGAAATCCGAGCAACCTTTCCTATTGCTAGAGAAATCCAAGCAATCCGTCCTTATTGCTAGAGAAATCCAAGCAATCCGTCCTTATTGCTAGAGAAATCCAAGCAATCCGTCCCTATTGCTAGAGAAATCCGAGCAATCCGTCCCTATTGCTAGAGAAATCCGAGCAATCCGTCCCTATTGCTAGAGAAATCCGAGCAATCCGTCCTTATTGCTAGAGAAATCCAAGCAATCCGTCCCTATTGCTAGAGCAATCCGAGCAATCCGTCCTTACTGCTAGAGAAATCCAAGCAATCCGTCCCTATTGCTAGAGCAATCCGAGCAATCCGTCGTTATTGCTAGAGAAATCCAAGCAATCCGTCCTTATTGCTAGAGCAATCCGAGCAATCCGTCCTTATTGCTAGAGCAATCCGAGCAATCCGTCCTTATTGCTAGAGCAATCCGAGCAATCCATCCTTATTGCTAGAGCAATCCGAGCAATCCGTCCTTATTGCTAGAGCAATCCGAGCAATCCGTCCTTATTGCTAGAGCAATCCAAGCAATCCGTTCCTGAGTGCTAGAGCAATCCGAGCAACCCGTCCCACGTGCTAGAGAAATCCCAGCAATCCAAGTTTATCCTTTGGCTATGATGAGTCAGGGCCATTTGGGAATCTTGTGATTCATTGCCAATATTCTGAGCCAATTCCAACTCCTTTTAACATCGACCCCTGGAATCAAAAACCCACCTACGACTTTGCTATCAAGGACAAGTGAGCAAGCTGCAAAAACGCTCCGTTCCGAAAATTCGTCACACATTTTGGCGCCCGAACAGGGACTCCGTGAGTCATCGATTCGTAGAAAAAGAATATCGAAAACACCTGGGAAAACAATTCGAATCTCTCGTTGGAAATGACGAAAGACAAATTGGACAACAATGATTTTCCTCCGCTCACTGCAAAGGAATCCACGGCTGACATCTTAGCGGCAGTCTTTTCCCCCGGAAAAAACAATGAAGTAACCCAAGTTGAAACCTCAACTACTCTTCCTGCCACTCTTAGCCAGGCTAGTCAACAGGACCAGCGTGTAAGTTGGGTATATCAATTGTCAAAGTCTCAAATTCAAGCTGAGCTGGAATCACGAAATTTAGACGCAAGTGGGAAGATGCAAGAGTTAAGAAGTCGCCTCGTCGAGCACATTCGAACTCCTGGTGTTACTCCAACGACGGAGAAAAATCAGTTACTTTTCCCCCCAGTGGACACGTTTGAAGGGGGGGCTTCAAACTCAAATCTGGACTCCAGCCTACTCAACAATATCATGATGATCGTTGGTTTACCCCCAAATTCTGAGGTCAACACCTTAAGAATGAGGCTCGCAGACCTCGCTGAGAAAGAAAGGTTTGTTCAGAAGGCATCAACATCCAACGCCTTTCCCGAACTTCAAAGATTTGTCAAGGAAAGAGCACCGCAAGAGTTGAAAATAAACCATCCTCCGTTTCCGGTGAAATTGAATTCAAACAACCAACCTCCCACGGATACGGCTAGTCTCTGCAATCAAGTAAGAAAGTGGAACATTCGTTTCGATGGATACACGGACCCCGTCTCATTTATGGAACGACTAAATGAACTAGTGGAAGCTTACGATATACCCCTAAATCGCATACTACAAGCGATGCCAGAAATCTTCAAAGGGAATGCCCTCCTCTGGTGGCGAAACAACAAGGAATTCTGCAGAAATTTCACTGAGTTTCAACGAGAATTTGAATTGCAGTTCCTACCTCCTGGCTATTACAAGAATTTAGATAGAGAAATACAGGATAGGACTCAAGGAGAACGGGAGACTTGTCGCCAATACGTTGTTGCAATCGTCACTCTAATTCGTCGTCGAGGAGGATATACTGAGGAAGACAAATTGGAAAAGATTTATGGGAACTTAAACGTTGTAGGCTACCAGTTTTTCTTGTCAATGTTGGAAGAAAACCAGTGGCTCTCTAAAGTGATAATCTAACTATTATAATTGTAAGAAAATTGCAATATAATAATAACATCTTAAATATAGTATTACTTTTCAAAATTAATCCAAAGAAAATCAAAATTACTCTGGCAAGTGTCATTTATGTGAAAACAATGGACATGGACTTCCAGAACTTCAACCCTTGCCTCTACACAGATCCTGCCAACTATTTGCAGTGTTAACATCACTTTATAGGACATTGTGCTTGACTTAAATTAAATTCATCCCAAAGTGTAATCTAAATTTTAAATTGTTTTAAATCAAAAGTATTAGGGACAAGTGCCTTGAAAAGTACCAAATTTTAACCAACCCCTATTTTATTTATTGCATGTGGTACAAAGGTGAAGACAGAGACTCCAAATTGGTAACCATAATCCATCTCGTTTAAATCACTAACTAAGGACAAATCGTCATTGGACTTTTTGAATCAGCATAGCCTAATAGGCCCAATTATAACTTAAACTCATCAAGATCTACATATTTCAAATTTAACCTTTATGCCAAATTCACACACACATATATTATATACAGTACAACATATGAGTTTGAACGAAGTGTGTATTGTCCTCTGGGGCTCTTAAAATGAAGATAAAAATCGGTTCCGGGTTTAGGTCTTACCATGAGATCTACGGTAATAGATTATTCCCTATTATGGGAATTTCGTTAAAAGTCTCAATTAGAGGTGACGGTATCCCTGGTTTTATGTAGTAGTACCTGGGAACCAAGCCATGACAGGGTAGTGGTATTAGTTTATTTCCATTGAACCCCTACATTGAGTAATCTTCAGTGTAATCTTTGCTCAATAGTAACAACTGGTGTTTTCCCCTTTGTACTGCATTCGTTAATTTGCTCGTAAAACCTTGGTGAACATAACAACACACTACAACTTAAAATAGTTCTATTAGTCTATGGTCATGGTTACTTGGAAACCAATGAGGCCAATGTTAAAAATTATAGACTTTCAATTCAATTTTGTTGCGTAGTTAGTTTTTTGCTAGCAGTTTTAACTGCAGTAAACACGTTTTTAGGCCAGATATAAATTATTTATCAAATTAGAAGGAAATCGTATTACCCGTTTTCGATATATAGAGGATTAACAACCATTAGTAATTGAACGGCGCAAAGCGAAGCTCTTATACTACTCTCCTCTTTTTGTTTTACAAATACCTCCTGAACGGCTGAAGCGATCTACACGAAATTTAGCACGATCGTAGTAACCAACCATGGGAATGTAAAAATCTTAAATGGTACAAATTGGACCACAGGGCTTTTCCCTACGTGAATTTATTTTTTTTATTTGAAATTTAACATGGGCCTTATGGGTTCATTGGTTGCTATGACTTTCTTTGCGAGATAACACTAAAAAGATAAACAAGAGTTGCCACATATGTTAGTCAAAGAATCGTTTAAAAAGTACATTACCGTATAGGACACAGAAAAAGGGAAGAACAATAAGATTAATATCATTGAGCATAATTTACTACAAAATGAAAACAACCAATAATTATGGTCGCCGGAATAAGGCTGAAACACCTTTGACTTTAAATAATCTAAATATCCATTACATTTTAACCAAATATAAGCCTACCATTGAGTTATATTTCCATTTAACTTGCAATTCCAAGTAGGCTTTCCATTTCAGTGAACTAGACTTACAATTAAATAATGCAGACTTTGAATAGGTACTGCAATAATTAGGACTTCCATTAATATGAACCGAAGATACCACTGAGTTTAGATGCTGCAAGTAGACATTCCAATTAACGTGAACCAGACGTAACATTGACTTAATATACTGCGAATCGACACTCCGTTTATGGGAATCAAATTAACCATTTCTTTGGATCCTGCAAGTAGACAATTTATTTATGTGAACGATATGTACCATTGAGTTTGTATACTTCAAGTTAACAATTCGTTTAAGTGAACCCGACGTATCATTGACTTTGAATGCTGCAAATAGGCAT
Source organism: Macrosteles quadrilineatus (assembly GCF_028750875.1). Taxonomy (NCBI): domain Eukaryota; kingdom Metazoa; phylum Arthropoda; class Insecta; order Hemiptera; family Cicadellidae; genus Macrosteles; species Macrosteles quadrilineatus. The sequence continues at coordinate 82,193 of NW_026542823.1, forward strand.
CTTATTTATGTGAACCAAATGGACCATTGACATTGGATACTGCAAGTAAATTTCTCATTTTTGTGAAGCTGGCGTACTATTGATTTAGGATACTGCTACTGCAAATAGACATTTAATTTATGAGAACCAGATGACACATATATACTTTGAGGTAGACAATACATTTAATTGAACCAGACTTGTAATTGACTTTGAATAACGAAATTAGACATTGCATTCATTTGAAACAAAATATATACTAATGAGATTGGATACTGCAAGTATACATTTCATTTACGAGAAACATATGTAACATTGACTTTAGAAATTATTTGATTATTATGTCTGCTATCTGCTCAATGTTGCAAGCAGACAACTGCATTGTACACTTAGTGTAAATTACCTGAAATGTAAAGTTAAAACTGTGAAACACAGGAACGTTTCTCATCCAAAGTCCCCGTGCGATCTCTAGTGTTTACTTGGTAATACATGTGTATTACAAAGTATAGGGTGTTTTCAACTCCCCACGTGAGTGTTAACGTTTCGTAAAAAGTACAAGTTCCTGTATAAGGTAATGTTGTTCTTTTTGCGAAAGACTCTAAAAGTAATGAAAGGACATTTTTTATTTACATTTATTTCGATAACAAACAAGTGTTTTTGACATATAAATAAATTTGTTTGCACAAAACTTGTGTGTATTACGACCCCCCCCCCCCTAAAAACTGTTTTTTAGTAGTACATTTTAGGGAAAACTAATACCTTTACCATTCACAGACATAATATAATCTTTTAAAAATTATATATTTTCCGGGTAGTACATATGCTAGTTATTAAATATCAAACAGTTCAATGACAAAATACATATTTTTTAATACAACAAATGGTTTATATGCAAAACTTGACCAAATACACACACAAACTGCAGTTGGTAAAAGAAATATATTATTTACATTGTATAACTTAAAATAAATAACTCTTTCATATTGGAAACAGTATACAGTAAAATAAAAACAAGCCCATGGGGCGTAGCCCAAGGGAAATATGAAAATTAAATGATATTATATTGCATTGTCTTCCATTTGTGGGCTATGTTTCAAGTTTCAAGTCTCTAGCTCATCGGGAAGTTAGTATAAAATTGATTGAAAAATTTGTACCGGACAAGAAAGCGAGCTAATAAAAACGTTTTAATAAACTTAAATAACAACAAAAAATGTTATTTACCAATTATTAGTGTTAATACAATTATAACAAATATGTAATAACGGGGTGTCAAAAACACCCCACGCGAGTACATACGTTAGTAAAACCCGCGCGAGTAGTTAAAGGTTAAAGTACCTTTAGCATAGAAGTAAGAAGTATAGCAATTAATTAATCTGTAAGTATATAACAAAATTACATAATCGTTTGACAGGCGACGGTAGGTATATGGATACAATGATGCGGCAAAGGCTGCTGACAGTATTACAGCGGAGCGGACAGCGCAGGAACTTGTGGCGCTGACTGTACTACACATTCCACTTGGAGATATGAGACTCCACTCAACTTTTGGAGTTATGACACTCTGGTTTAATTTTTACTTGGACTTATGAAACTTTGGAGTTATGATATCTTGGACTTATGAAACTTTGGAGTTATGATCACTTGTACTTATATTTTTCTTGGAGTAATGAAATTATCCCTTTTCGGGTACTTGTAGTTTTGAAACTTTGGATTAAATATAATTTGGAGTTATGATCTCTTGGACTTATGAAACTTTGGAGTTATGATCACTTGGAGTTATGAAACCTTGGAGTTATGAGATGATCCCTATTTGAAGGCACTGAATTCCCTGCAGTGGTCTACAGAGATGTCTGACGCACAACTGCGTCGCTTGGTCTGTGGATATGATGATTGGTGACGTCATATAATAGTTGGAAAAACTGGTCTTTACTTTTCTGCATCACTGTATGTATGTATGCTGCATTATCCTATGTAGCTCTTATATTAGTTCAGTTATAAACTGTTCTTGAATAATCTGTTTATTTGTTTACTTACTTTCCCCTTAAAACACAAAAAAATGAACTGTCGCATATATGCGACGTTTAGTCTATTTCAAGAAAACTATGGTAATTTTCACTATTGTCTTCGCTGTAGACCGGGCGTCGCAAATATGCGACATACAAAAGATTATAAAAAATACAAAAAAACAAGAATAATTTATTTACAAACACGATTGTAGCGTATTACAATGTAAATGATCAATGTTTTACAGGTTTTCGCCCGTGGTCTGTGTGTACTGTTATCCAAGTGACAGACGGTCTGTGTGTAAGATTCAAATGTATACCTCGGTCTGTCGCAATGCAGACGCTCAGTAGCGAACGTGTTAAAAGCTCTTTATATACTATGCATTTTTATACTTACCTCACCCTGACATCCCCCTCCTCAAACAGAAGAACGGTATCAAAGGTACCCTAGAGTCGGTGGACAACGACATTTTGACTCCCCCCACGCTCTAGGTAAATTTAATACCTTTTAAATAATTCTTTCTAAGTAAATTAGAAACTTTATAGAGCCAAGTCTAGAGCATGGAGAAAAAAAAATTGGTCGTAACATTGAGATTTACATGATGGGTTATGATGGGGTTTAAGATGCACTTTCACTCAATGAGAATAATTACCGGGAAATAACTAGCTGACAAGCTAGAAATACCCCCGCCACAGCTGCTACAGACTGAGCGAATATCAATTTGTCTGATTGAATTTGTATTGAAATATTTTCATAAACAATACATATTTATTTCCTATTTTAAAAACATGAGATTGAACAAAAATGTGAGGTTAATTTGCAATAAATTAAAATTGTTTATTTTATATCTTCAAAAATAATTTGCCTACCTCAATCACATTACAACGATAAAAAATCATTAGTCTCTGGGGATATAAAAATGAAAAATTTAATAGGTTCCGGGTCTGGTAATTACCGTACTACCTTCGTTGTAGCTACTTAACTGCAGATAAATTCGCCAGTCGTATTTAGATAAGTGGAATTCCCTCTCTTCGCACCGATATAGAGAAAATTTGGTAACAGAATAATTGATTTTCCAAACATCAAACAAAGTATGCGTCAGAAGATACAATTCCTCCGGATACTTCCCGATCTATTGTTATTCAGGGTTTACGGAATAAATCTGAGCTCCTGTTTTGCGAGTAACTACTAAAAATAAAAATCCATTAGCAGACTTTTAATTACACATTAAAAAGATTGCCATATATATAGTTTAACGTTCAACTATACCACTCTTTAAATTGCTTAAGATAAACCCTTTGATTATTACGGCTCTAAATAACCTAGATTTAGGATGATGACAATTAGTGGTTATAAATAAAATGCAAACTCTCTAAAGACTTCATGAGTTTTGACAGAATATGTAGCTAATCAGAAGAGAGTTTCTATTATGCAATATCTAACCACACTTTTACAGAAATATATGAGTAATGTATGCCTAAGATATAGATAGTCTAAATCAAGGAGACATTCTGTCAGGATCCAAGCCAATTACAAGATAAGCACCACACTCACTTAAATCAGCTGTTTGACATAATCAGCTGATGATACTCAGCATGTGCGTCAACTATTGTCTAAACACGTCAATAGCGCCTGTGATCTGATCTTGATCAATTATCTGTAGAATCACTTGTGATCACTTATGTGCTGTAGGTGACTGATTAATATTTAAATGATAAACCACTTATTGAATTTTTAGTCTTAAGTGAATCCTAATTGATCACTCTTATTGTAAACTATGTTATCTGTAAATTATGTTTATGGTTACTTTGGGAAAATTAAAAAAAAGGAATGAAGTGCACATCCACAAACTAGGTGCAAAACCAAAATTGACATTTCCTTTCGCAGGCTAAGAAAGACAGGGGATGCTTTTCCAGCCATGGTCCTGAAGCTCTACAACAATAATCTCCCAGATAAAATCCAACAACTTGTGGGTAATAAGTTTGCCTATAATGTTAAGAGCCTCATAAGAGAAAATCCCTATTATAGTTTTCACCGAGTTTTTCGAAGTAAATTTTGATTGCTCAAGACCATTGTCCGTGCCATTTCTCAACCTTGTGTAAATATTTATACAGGGTGGCTGAAAAGTAACTTGCACCCGCCCCCCCTTAACTTTTCAACCATTTGATGTATTTGAAATCGGTTTGCGGCAACCTTCTTAGATATGAGGGGCTACAATTTGTATGGTCAATTTTGAAAATTTTGCCCTTAGGGGTAGCGGGGGTAGGGGGTAGCTCAAAATTTTCAAATGACGAGTAAGTATAGTCAAGTTTGGTAGCATTTTACAGGTCTTGACGAAACATAAACATTGACAGAAATAAAACCAAAATTGGCTCACTTATAACAAAATGGTACCCTAAAACGTTTCAAATCCAAATAACCATGAGGGTGGCAAAAAAATTAACTTGCACTCTCTTTAACTTTTTAACTATTTGAGATTCTTGAAATCGGTTTGCGGCAAATTGTTTGGATATGAAGGGCTAAAATAATTATGGTCAGTTTTGAAAATGTTGCCTTTAGGAGTAGCGGGGGTAGGGGGTAGCTCAACATTTTCAAACAGCAATATAGTCGAGTTTGGTATGATTTTGTAGGTCTTGAAGAGACATAACAATTAACATAAAGAAAATAGAAATCGGACTATTAATAACAAAATGGCAGTTCCAAATTACTTAAAATAACCATTGTCCCAATCATATTTCGCTGCCATTTTGTTATTAATGGCCCGATGTTTATTTTCTTTATGTTAATTGTTATGTTTTGTTAAGGCCTACAAAATGATACCAAACTCGACTATACTTGCTGTTTGAAAATTTTGAGCTGCTCCCTACCCCCGCTACCCCTAAGGGCAAAATTTTCAAAACTGCCCATACTTATTGTAGTCCTTTATATCCAAACCAGTTGCCGCAAACCGATTTCAAATATCTCAAATAGTTAAAAAGTTAAAGAGGGTGCAAGTTAATTTTTTTGCCACCCTTGTGGTTATTTGGATTTAAAACGTTTTAGGGCGCCATTTTGTTATTAATGAGCCGATTTTGGTTTTCTTTATGTCAATGTTCATGTTTCGTCAAGACCTGTAAAATGATAGGTACCAAACTCGACTATACTTGTCATTTGAAAATTTTGAGCTACCCCCTACCCCCGCTACCCCTAAGGGCAAAATTTCCAAAATTGACCATACAAATTGTAGCCCCTCATTTCTAAGAAGGTTGCCGCAAACCGATTTCAAATATCTCAAATGGTTGAAATGTTAAGTGCGAGTTACTTTTCAGCCACCCTGTATATAACGTTTTTGGACATAGCTTATCCAGTGACTCTGGCTAAGGACAAGGTAATAATAAGTTAATAATTGATACTGATTGCACCAATAAGATTCAATCTAGGGAAAGATTCAATCAACACGGTCTCTGGGATAAACTGACCAAGTAATCTGTTTTTTCAAACGTTTCAACCTCGCTCTGATCACATTTTCTACCTCCTAAAACCTATAAAACTTTCAGAATAACAGGTTACTTCTTTGGCTTAATTTCAAATTAAAAACTCGATGCAGTTAATTACAAGTAAATGATAAAATACTATTCCTCATAAAAAATTGTTATGTATGAATATTAAATGTTTCTTTTCACAGAATAACAATCAAAATACATTCTATTTGAATATAATTGAATATAATTTAAAAACTGCATACCTAAATTGGCAAAAAACACGAAACCTGATAATCGAAATTCTAAAAAAGTCTTTGCACATAACAAGCTTATTATTAACAGGAATGTCGTTTGTAGTCACGCAGGAAAGTTAAAGAGCTACATAAATGCAGCAACTACTTTTGACGGCCATACAATGCTTACATATGCAAATATTTAGAATCGATTCATATGCATTAGGTGTTAATGTTGCTTTCTCTCACAACATGATAATCCGGTTCAATTTCATTTTGCAACAACACAAACCAAACTAATAAGTAGTAGTACTGGTAATGAAAATACATACACAGGTATGTTTGCAAACGCATTACTTCATACAATTGTTAACATTCACTGCTGAGTTGTAATAATGCAGAAGTAATAATCTATACTATTATAAAGAAGAGGTGGTGTCTGTGTGTGTGTGTGTGTGTGTGTTTGTATGAGCTAATCTCAAAAACTACTGAACCTATTGGGCTCAAATTGCACACACATGAAGCTACAGTTCCGAGGATACATATAGAACTATTCCCGCATCAATATTGTCCTAGGGCTATGCCCCGTTGGCTTTCAAAAATCGGAGGTGAGAAATTTCAAAGTAAATTTTGATTGATGGTATCCATGACAACAAAGAACAAACCTACAAAGTTTAAAAATGTAAACAAGCAGTACTAACTGTCAAATTAATTTTGATTTCACAATTCCATACAGCTGGTTCAAACATTCATTTAAATACTGCATGAATATTAGAACAGAGAGGGTAAGGATCATATTTAAAATAATGATGTCACTATCCTGAATGTAAACATTATTTAACATTACTTAAATGGAGCTGTCAAATATCATTGGTTTTGTGGTAGCTTAAATAAGTATTCACAGTATGAGTTAACAAACAAGTACTAGACCTATTACTATTATCAATTTATAAGTAGGCCAATACAGATCAATTTTGTTTCCAAAATAAATGGTAGGGAGTGAAACCATATGCCAACCCCGTACGAAGGACGGGTACTCTGCTAGTTAATTACTAAACAATTCGTGGCTGTTTAAAAAAAGAATTACTTTCTTTGATATGATGTCAATAACTTTATTGTTAATGCATATTAGAAACACTTCACATCACATAACCCTTAATTGAATTCAATTTCAAAGTAGGAAAGTAATTTGTGGTTGAGCTTAAGAGTTTTACACTTAGAAATAGATTTACTACAAAATATATTCTCTAGAGATTTTACAGATTATTAGATAGCTAAATAACTACAGAATGGCCAGGGTTTTCATGTAAACACAAATTATAAAATGTTACAACAACAATCAACGTACAACATGACTGTTCACCTGGGAAGTCTTGTATTGTAGTGTAAACATGTAATCTGTAACGATGTAACTGATCGTTGGTTCTAAACAAAATATCCATTAGGGACGAAACTTGAACGTGGGGAAATTAATGATGTCTTAATAAAATAGCTTTATAATAAACTAAGCTTAATAATAATAAGCTTAATTTTTATAAACCGTAGAGAAACAAATAATCAAATGTGGGTAACTTGTTATGTCATACGTTTTTTGTTCATAACAAAGAAACGTTAGTGGAATCCAAATAGACTTTAAGTTAACATTAATTACTAAAGCGATAATAAGATTGAACATTTCTTGACCTATTCAAGTTGAGATAGATGTCTAAATAAGTTAATGAGTTAATGTCCGTAACTGTGTTTAGCAGAAGAACGAATTCATTGCAGAGCGTCAAAATAAAATAACCATTAAATTAATTTACTCAATTTAATAACCGGTTAAGCTACAGTACCTTTATCTCTGTCTGATTTAATAGCTAAACAAAACGTTAATTTAGGGATTATGTAGTTCTGTTCTACCGTTTCATACGATCTTATACACATATTCTGTAGCCTTTTATAGACAATACATACGCACACTTATGTTTCATCGGCTCTGCAAAGAATCTTGATCACAATCAAATATTTTTTTGATTTATAAAATTACTGAAAAACCTAAATAGTCTTAAATAGTTTGTGTTCAAGTAAAGTTTACAAACTAAACTTGTAGCTCCAGCTCCCTATGCAAGACTCTGTTTGCCAACAAAATACTCTACTATATCTTACCAACCGATTCCCATATCTCGCACTCTGACCTTTAAACAACAATCTTGTATAGGTCACAGCAATTAGTTGTGCAAAACTTGCAGTCTACTCACACAACATTGGCTATAGATACTTACTCTCTCCAGTTTGAACCATATTTTTTAAAAAGCATATGGGTTCGTGTAATGATTAAGGTAATGATTTCCAAACGTAGTGGTGTGATAAATACGTAGTGAGACCCAACAGCGGGTTGCACAGGAAGTTTGTTGAAACTAGAATAATTTGTTAACTAATAATACAGTTAGCTCTCTCGTATTTCCGGTTATTTAATCGCTGTTTATTTTAAAAGTTTTAAAAGACAAAAAAGCATCTTTTATAACTAACCATACGACGACATATTTTTTTAATTGTAGCTGCAAATTGTTAAAAACAAAGGACTGGGGTGAGTATAATTAATTGCCCTTTGTAATGGACCTATTTTGATACAAAATTAATCTATTTTAAATCCATTTTCATTCTTAAAATCTATTTTACTCTTAGAATTTTCTTACGATTTATATATCTATCTATATTGATTGACTATGATTTATATATCACTATATCACTATCTATATACTTATGATTTATGGTACAAGCATGCATTGAATTAAACTTATAGAAAACAATGACACTCGCTAAGTAGAATATGAGACTGAGGTAAATCGGTCTTGCCTCAACTCCATAAAATTTATATATTTTGTCCTACATTTAATCACAACGTAACATTATGATATATTTAGTTTATATTCAAAAAACTATCACAGATAATAATGTTTTCAATCAAAGCAAGGGTGAACCGGTTAAATAATGAGAATTGTATTGTAACATCGAAAAGACCCGAGTTTAACCACCCCTAATTTAGGTGTCAACTATTTCCTGGTTTTGATATGAGTTAATTTCAAAGTTATAATAATACTAAAAAATATAAACTGCCATATTGACGATAATAACGATAGTGCTTATAACGCCCTATCCTATAACTTACACGCTGAGCCTGTGCGACGAAACCCATACCTTACTCTTATCATCATGAACCATTCCCAAAAGAATTATTGTTTTTATTCTTTACTTTATAGATATACCATCCTTTTGAATGAGCTAAAATGGTTTAAGGTTTGTTTCATCCAGTGTATACCGGGTATCCCATAATACTCCCCCTGGTTAATTTTTGAACGGCTGCAAATATTCAAACGAGCTGTTTTATTGGTTTTAAAACAATAGTAGGTAGTTTCAAAAAGAAGAACCTTTCAAAAATAAATACAAAGCTATTTTGCGTAAATTACGATTTTGAAGTACATTATAAGAATTGTATAGGTTTCAACACGTTTTACTCACAGGTAGCTAGTTTTATGGGTCAGTGTTAATACGATATATAGTAAAGTGATACTCTAGACTAAAAATTGTAAGCCAAAAATATACAATCTATATGTTAAATGATGACATTTGAAAGTTGCATTATTTTTCAAACTAAAACGTACAAGTTACATGCAAATAAAATTCTAAAACGTGACATTTAATGAAAAAAGTTCGTTTTGTCAAGTCTCGGAGGAGCACTTCAGATTCTACCTGAGTCTTATATTGGCTTACTGAGTTCTTACATTCATATTACGTCGTTTTGTTTTGTTTAATTTCAATATACGATATAAAGGGATACATCTAAAATATTATGACTCAAGTTTGAATAAATTGTAATAAAACTGAGCAAAATCAATTATGTACTAAATAAGAAGCTAAGTCAGTACTATTTATTCCAATTAATCGGATTAAGTAAAAAGATTAGTCTATACAATAAAGGAGTTGTAATATTGAAAGTTAAAAATAATATTGGAATGTATTGATAATGTATTATCATACAAGCAAAATACTCAACACGATTCAACAGGGGTAGTGAACAGTACAATGAAAATGTAAATATTGTATTGTGTACAAACTGTGCAATTAAAGGTTTTTATCATTTGAATGCATTATCATTTAGTAAACTATCTGCATAAACTCACTAGATTCCTACGTATTTTAACCACGCGGTGTCATTCTATATGGTAGATTTGACTGAAGTCATTACTAGAAGACTTCGACACCCGTTTTGACACGTTGCTCGTCTGGCACCGCATGAAAAAATAAAGTGGAGGATGGTAAGTTCCAGTTAAATTAACGTCTAACATTTCCTGACATTACTTTTTGAAAATTTGTCGTATCAAAGTCGGTTTTGCGGCATAAATTTCGTTTTTGAGGATCTTTTAAATTATATGCTACTTGATAGGGGTTGCCTTATAAAATTTCTCGTTTTCGCTCGTTGTTGTGTCGTAGAATATAGGCCTAAAATCTAAAGTATTGGCTAATGTAATAATGCAATACATTCATAGCCCCAACATCACAAACAAGCTTATATAACGGCATAAGAAACAAACAATACAAAAAGACAGTCCCAAACCACAAAACCAATTTGTTCCAATGACATATCACCGACGAGTCAACAACTCTATCCATAACATCTTAAGCAAGAAAGGGCACAGACTCGCTTACAAATCTAAGGATATCCTAGCCCAAATCCCCAGCAAACCAAAACTTAGAAAGAAAAAGATATTTTTCAACAATGGTAAACATAATAAAACACAGAACACCTATTTTTGTTTCGTTGTTTTGAATTGATCTGAAATCACCAAAAAGTGAGATCTTTTAATCCTCATTATTACGATAAGGTTATTAGTTTTGATTCTTCTACACAGTTCAATGAAAATATACAAACTAGTTTAATTTAAATAAGCAATAATTATGATTGCGATTTTCCTGAATAATTTGCATGGTAAGTGTGTGTAAATATTTTTACAGTAGATTTAGAGACACATTTTCTTACGTATTATTGTTCCATGGTGAAGCACGGGCAGAACTAGTAGTAATAAATTCGCATCCACACTGAGTAAATTAAAAGTGTCCACCCATCATCATAAAAATATAAATTACTGTTCTTTTTTATAGATGTTTTTTGTTTTGTAAAAAAAAACTCTATCTAAAACCACAGGTAAGACATACTAAAACACAGAACACCTATATTTAGTTTCATTGTTTTTAATTGATCCGTCAAGTATACTTCTGTTATTTTATTTTTACTAAGGTTCCTATGTTATCAACTACTGGAGGCCTCCCTCTAATGTTAATGTAATGGTGAAACTTAGATTACTCAAGGGATGTTAGTCCCTCGGGGACCGTGGTAATAGCAGAGTTTGGTGGAACCATTCAATCCACCATGCAGCAAATCTACCGACTGTAATAGCTTTAATCATGATTGGTTGGAGAAAAACTGAGATGGGTTGTATGTCAACTTCAAGAGAAGTAGAGGAAAAATAAACTTGATAAATGCAACCATTGTTTCATTGGTAGAGCAGAAGTAGTGATTTGGACTAACATTTAAGTTCAATAATGAGGAAAATACAAATAAATTTCACTCATTAATACAAGTTTAATTTATATCCAGTATTTGGATCATGGTATTTTTTAAGCAACAAAGAATAATGCAAATTTAAGACCGAAGTAAGTATTCGTCAACAAGTTGTTTTACCAAGTGCAAGTATACGCATCAATAACTCCATAACAATAATATTATTGGGGATGTGTATTTCTTCCTTTCTTGATATTTGTGATGTAAGATGTAAGTGTGTTCTTATCATGTTTAAGAGAAATATCTCGACTTGTCGGACTGTCAGTCTCTGACATATTGAATACCCTTTCTTGTTTTTCTCAAGATTGAACAAACTTTACCTGCCTTTTAATATATAGATAACCATTTTTAATATTAACAATTTACCAGATGTATTCAAGCAATTTAATTCAATTAGTGGCAACATGAAATTGTAATAAATGGATGTTTTAACAATTGGGGTTGAATATGCATATTTGTTTACTAATATTTTTGGAATGACTAGGTAATAACATGTCATCTTAAATCACAAAACAATCAAATTACAGTATATAACAGTAACATTGTATTAATGTATATTCAAACATCAATACAGTAAAACAGAACGATATATTTCCGCGAATCTTCAAAACTGAAATCACCTTTCATAGTGATAAAAAGTGATACCACAACTGTCCTGGATAGTTTTTATTTTTATTTGTCGTTTGCCATGCGAAACAGAAACTATGTTGCGCATCGACGAAAAATAATTTTAATTTAGGTTATAATTTTTGTTTTGCTCGCATAGCTTCTTATAACCAGGTTAATAGTGTTCATGGCTTATAAGTTGGCATTATTAAGACTCGTTTTTTGGGTTCATTAGCCCAAGCTGCACCAATAGTACAATTATTGCACCAATAGGCCTACAGTTTTTGCTTGTTTGCTTTTTAAGCTAAATTGTTACTACCTAATCTGTTAGTTATTTTATAAAATTCAGTTAAAAAAATATTTTCCTGATAGCGGAAATTTCTTTCACGAGGGCTGTAGCCTATGTGAGATAAATTTATTTTGTGGCTTACGTCAGTATTGTATTGTAACTATCTTTATTTTTGCCACAACCTTGTATTTTGTTTTTACAAAATCCTGTAACTAAAAACAGTTTTTTTCTCTCAAATAAACATGATTCAATTTTATTTAGGCAGATATAGCTTCTTGATAATATTATATTGTTTATACGCAGTAGATTTTTAACTCCACAGTTAGGTTAGGGTAATTAGTATAGGTATACTAACGTAGAGGACATGTGCAGCTTGTGTACATGCCAGGCGATGTTGTAGTTACTTTGAACTACCATGTAGTCTGTTCGGTAGAAACTACTACAACTACACTGACTAAATGTGGCACACATACCTGTTTACTTGTAAAAAGTATTTACTTTTTACCCTCAGCAAAGAACTATAAACTCTATCAAGCAAAGATAATGCAATAAAAAGTTATAATCTTTTAATAGTCCCAAATTAAAATTCAAGCTTCGATCGTTCCAAAATAAGAATGATACTAATAAGAAATTTTACACGTACAGTATTAAACGCACTAAGGTTCACCATGTTTATAGAGACGGGTGAAAACAATTACATTGGTTAGTGGAAGCTCAATAAAATTTCTTGCAATCTTTCAAACCACCAAATATATTCAATTTAAGAAGCTTAGTATTCAATACAGCAAGAAACTGTGCCTAATTATAGTTCTAACTAACTGTGTTTATTGACATAACATATAATCCAACTTACCATTGCTCTCACGACATTCAGTATACAGAAGTTGATCTGTGTGTGGGTTTACTATCAGCTAATTTGTCGCCAAGTCAAATTGGAATGCCAGTGATTGTATTGAAACGACCATTTACACTGACATTGGTCCACACAATCAAGTGAACTATTTACCCTTTGTCAATTGTATAGTCATAGCTGTAGATCTACTTAGAACAGAGTAAATACATTTAGCTGGGATTGGTGTATAAATCTGACTTTTGTAGTTTATTCTTTCAGCAGTTGTATTGCTCTTTTAGGCCAAAAGAAACAGAACATATTAACATATGACTGTTAGATTTAGAGCAAAAGATCCAACAATATCCACTTAAATAGAGGTTTCGATACCTTAAGATATAATATTAATGTAGATAATATTATAGTTATTTACCACACAAACATGATGCTGATAAAATTATTTTTAAAACAAGCTTTTTATGTGAAATGAGTTATTTTTAAAATTATATTTGTAGAAGAATATTTACAAAATTAACTTTTACCAAACACGAAGAAAAGGCATTATCAGTTTTCAAAAGAGTATTTTAAAACTAATGAGGTATATAATTTATAAAAAAAGGAGCTAAAATGGCAGACATTCGTATTCTATGTTTTAGTGAGATACATACACATGCCTCAGAAAATAATTACACATTTTCCCCACATCTTAGTGCTTTAGATCTAAATAACTTCTTGATCAGCATTGTACGTGTTATTAAATTTACGGAAAGTAAATAAAAGAAACGTCTTATGACACTTAAAACATATATTTACGCTTATACTGTTACTCACAATCGATTTCGATTGGACACTCCAATCATCAGACCCAATAGGCAAATGACAAGAATCTTGAATGGCGTCCCTACTTATACCCTATTGGCTACCGGAAGCACCGGCCAATACATTTTTATAAGTACAACTGGAATCAAAATGTATTTGTTCATTAATCAACGTATTTCTATCTTTACATTTTTCCTTATAAATATACAATTCTTCCCAAGCATTCATTACATATCCTTTCTTACAATTCTTTAAAATATCTAGACTATCCTCCATTTTTCCTAGTGAGTGCCCATTTTGTAACAGGTGTTGTGCGACATTTGATCTTTCCGGTTTGTTGTTCCTCCATGCAGATATGTGGTTTTTGAAGCGGTTAACGAAGTTCACAGTCTGTCCAATGTAGAAGCTATCACTATCGTTACAATTGATTTTATATATGCCTGAAGTGTCGAATTTGTTACAATCTTCTATTTTTGGATGCAGTATTTTACTCATGGTGTTCTGAGTCCTGTAGGCTATTGAAACTCCGTATTTCTTGAATCTGTTAGCAGTCCTTTGTGTTGTAGTCCCCATGTAGCTAAATGTGATATATCTAGTGTTTTCCTCTTTTATCTCTTCTAATGTTGTTCTGCTGTGTAGTGTATTCTGTCTATCGATTTTCCTCCTCGTCTTCCTTGCGATGTCCTCTATCGTCTTGGTCCGAAATCCATTCACTTGAGCGATCTTCTTAATGGTGTCCAGTTCTTTTTTCCTATTGGCTTGGCTAAGTGGCTTGTGTTAGCAGTCTTACGAATCGTAATTCAAAGTACTAAATTTATTATTTTGTGTTTATTTTGTCAAAGTAAGTCTTTATATGTTTTACTCATTATGACAGTCATTCAGACAAAATATCTTTTGGGCGCTTATAGATTTTCTAAGCTGTCAAATCAAAGATTTCTCCTCTAATAGATCTCATGATAGGGTTTTAGTAATATCAAAGTCTATATGGTAATGGAAACATTTTTTGATAGGATTTTTATTAAATAATATTTACATCAGTGGCATTCGTAATTATAAAATTACAGTATATTTATTGAAATATTCCATATTGAATTGAAAGAAAAGCGTACACAGTTTACATCAATTTCACACCTTACTCTTAAATGTGGTTATTCCTCCAAGAATGTGGTTAACACTCCAGAAGCCAATTTAGTTTGTAGTCCACCATGACGCAGATACATGAGATTCCAGCTTGACTCAGTTTTTGTTACAGCGTAACTACCAATTATGAAAAACAATTCCACAGCTGCGTTACTAATCTGTTCCATGAGCCGGAATTGGGAGAAGCACTGAGGCATTCCCAATGAACTTATGCTTCTATTTTAAAATGTTTTGTCATTTTAAGTCATGGAGACACATTACTTATCTCACTGTGTAAATAAATCATTGAAAAATTGTTTTCAGATTTTCAGGAACATCTGTCTTGCCATATGAAAATCATTCAACGTAACATTCAGGTTTTATCCTCTTCCATCTGGCAACGCCCAAAACCAACCTGTCTGCAGAGGATTTTAACAACTTTTTTGTGACTTCTGTTCAGCGTACCAGGGACGCCATTGGGACTCCAACGACTTCGGCCATAGAACTGCTCGAGAGACAGCCCAGACCCTCCAGCACTCTTGATTTTATGCCTGTACCATGTGAGAAGGTCCTGTCTGTTGTACAGACACTAAGGAGCTCCAAATGTAAGGATATTTTTGATATTTCTGCCAGTTTTGTTAAAGATACTATTAGTTCTACCGTTCTTCCTTTAACTTATTGTATAAACTGTTGTATTCTGGATGGTATTTTTCCTAAGATTTTAAAAACTGCCAGAGTAGTTCCTATCCATAAGAAAGGAAATCACAATGTTCCAGATAATTTCAGGCCCATATCTATTTTACCTGTTTTCTCCAAGGTGTTTGAAAGAATTATTAAAGAACAACTCTCTTATTACTTAGAATCAAATAACCTGTTGACAGATGCCCAGTTCGGTTTCAGGTGGGGCCGCGGCACAATAGATGCAGTGTACTCTTTGACTAAGCCTATCTTTGAGTCGTTTGAAGGTGGCGGTTTTGCTGGGGCCACCCTGTGTGACCTCAGCAAGGCCTTTGACACTATTGACCATGAAATTTTATTAAAAAAGTTAAATTTCTATGGCTTGAATGCTAAAAGCCTTGATCTGCTGAGGTCCTATCTGGCCGAACGCGGGCAGCTGGTGTCCCTAAATGGTAAAACCTCAAGTATCAGAAACCTAACCCATGGTGTTCCGCAGGGCTCTGTACTCGGGCCCCTGCTCTTCAATGTAATGATTAATGACCTTCCCATGTGCCTTGGTAATAGTGTTGTTTGCTATGCAGACGACACCACAATTGTGGAAGCTAGAAATAGTGCTGTTGAGTTGAACTTAGCTTTGAACCAATCTTTAAATGTTGCATCTACCTGGTTCCGGGCAAACTATTTCTTTCTAAATCAAGATAAAACCCAATCTATTGTTTTCAGTCTCCGAAACATTGAACATGAGGTAACAAGCGTAAAGCTTTTAGGCATTTACCTAGACTGTAAGATGGATTGGAACAGCCATATTGATTATGTTTGTAGCCGACTGGCTAGGGTTGTGCACTTGCTTCGTAAGTTAAGGTACTGTGTACCAAAAGAGTGGTTAAGGACTGCGTATGTGGCTTTTTTCCAGAGCATCATCACTTATGGACTGAGACTTTGGGGTGCCGCTCCTGGAGTCGAGAGAGTCCTACTTCTCCAAAAAAAGGCTATACGAATAGTAGTAGGGGCCAAGCGCCTGGATCACTGTGAGCCTATCTTTAAGGCTGAATCCCTCATGACGGTTTATAATCTGTTTATCTTCCAGACCCTCATCAAAACTAAGGAGGAGTTGGGCGCTCTCGAGCTCAGGAGTGACATCCACTCGTACAATACTAGAAGTAAACAGGATTTAAATGTACCTTTTGTTAGGCTTAAGAAATCACAAAGTAATTATGACATTGTAAGCCTAAAACTATTTAATGTGTTATCTTGTTCAGCCCGGAACCTCCCAAGTAACCATTTCAAAAGGGGCGTGGAATGTCTCCTCCTGGCCAACCCACTGTATAGTATTGATGATTTCTATAAACTAAAACAAGAATATGTAAGTACTTTTTTTTGACTGATGTTTGCCGAGTGTGCTGTTTTGTTTTCTTTTTCATTCTTTGCATGGTGAGTTACAGGTCACATTATATATGCATTTCCTTTTATTATATGATGTTGAAGGAATTTCTTTTTATTCATAGATCTATGTATATTTTATAATGTAGAATTTGACGTTTTCCAATGACTTGTATATTGTAAGTTTTACAGGAAATAAATCGATCTTATGTCTTATCTTATGTCTTATGTCTTATGTCTTAACGCTCGTAAGGGAAAAGCGTTCACAATGTGAACAACTTAATTATTTCATCGTACGTCTCCCGATCTAATCTAATCACAAAACGACCCAGAAATGGGAATCTAAGAATGGATTGGCAAAAATCAAAGAAGATATTAATAAGCACTCCTGCACGACACAAGTAAATATTTATTTTGAAAATGTAACCATCACCTATACCGCATCTGCTTAGAGAAATAATATTTCTGTCTTTCGTAGGCCTACTTTAAGAAAATTAATTTTTACAAACATGACAGTGTAAATCAACTGTATTTGGTTTTGTTAATGATGTTTTAAAATGTCACAACAAAAAGCATACAACAATCACAAAATGTTAACTGTGAAAGAGTGCGGGTATCGATGACTTGTTGATTGTCATTTATCGTTGACATTGTATTGTAACTATCTTTATTTTTGCCACAACCTTGTATTTTGTTTTTACAAAATCCTGTAACTAAAAACAGTTTTTTTCTCTCAAATAAACATGATTCAATTTTATTTAGTCAGATATAGCTTCTTGATAATATTATATTGTTTATACGCAGTAGATTTTTAACTCCACAGTTAGGTTAGGGTAATTAGTATAGGTATACTAACGTAGAGGACATGTGCAGCTTGTGTACATGCCAGGCGATGTTGTAGTTACTTTGAACTACCATGTAGTCTGTTCGGTAGAAACTACTACAACTACACTGACTAAATGTGGCACACATACCTGTTTACTTGTAAAAAGTATTTACTTTTTACCCTCAGCAAAGAACTATAAACTCTATCAAGCAAAGATAATGCAATAAAAAGTTATAATCTTTTAATAGTCCCAAATTAAAATTCAAGCTTCGATCGTTCCAAAATAAGAATGATACTAATAAGAAATTTTACACGTACAGTATTAAACGCACTAAGGTTCACCATGTTTATAGAGACGGGTGAAAACAATTACATTGGTTAGTGGAAGCTCAATAAAATTTCTTGCAATCTTTCAAACCACCAAATATATTCAATTTAAGAAGCTTAGTATTCAATACAGCAAGAAACTGTGCCTAATTATAGTTCTAACTAACTGTGTTTATTGACATAACATATAATCCAACTTACCATTGCTCTCACGACATTCAGTATACAGAAGTTGATCTGTGTGTGGGTTTACTATCAGCTAATTTGTCGCCAAGTCAAATTGGAATGCCAGTGATTGTATTGAAACGACCATTTACACTGACATTGGTCCACACAATCAAGTGAACTATTTACCCTTTGTCAATTGTATAGTCATAGCTGTAGATCTACTTAGAACAGAGTAAATACATTTAGCTGGGATTGGTGTATAAATCTGACTTTTGTAGTTTATTCTTTCAGCAGTTGTATTGCTCTTTTAGGCCAAAAGAAACAGAACATATTAACATATGACTGTTAGATTTAGAGCAAAAGATCCAACAATATCCACTTAAATAGAGGTTTCGATACCTTAAGATATAATATTAATGTAGATAATATTATAGTTATTTACCACACAAACATGATGCTGATGAAATTATTTTTAAAACAAGCTTTTTATGTGAAATGAGTTATTTTTAAAATTATATTTGTAGAAGAATATTTACAAAATTAACTTTTACCAAACACGAAGAAAAGGCATTATCAGTTTTCAAAAGAGTATTTTAAAACTAATGAGGTATATAATTTATAAAAAAAGGAGCTAAAATGGCAGACATTCGTATTCTATGTTTTAGTGAGATACATACACATGCCTCAGAAAATAATTACACATTTTCCCCACATCTTAGTGCTTTAGATCTAAATAACTTCTTGATCAGCATTGTACGTGTTATTAAATTTACGGAAAGTAAATAAAAGAAACGTCTTATGACACTTAAAACATATATTTACGCTTATACTGTTACTCACAATCGATTTCGATTGGACACTCCAATCATCAGACCCAATAGGCAAATGACAAGAATCTTGAATGGCGTCCCTACTTATACCCTATTGGCTACCGGAAGCACCGGCCAATACATTTTTATAAGTACAACTGGAATCAAAATGTATTTGTTCATTAATCAACGTATTTCTATCTTTACATTTTTCCTTATAAATATACAATTCTTCCCAAGCATTCATTACATATCCTTTCTTACAATTCTTTAAAATATCTAGACTATCCTCCATTTTTCCTAGTGAGTGCCCATTTTGTAACAGGTGTTGTGCGACATTTGATCTTTCCGGTTTGTTGTTCCTCCATGCAGATATGTGGTTTTTGAAGCGGTTAACGAAGTTCACAGTCTGTCCAATGTAGAAGCTATCACTATCGTTACAATTGATTTTATATATGCCTGAAGTGTCGAATTTGTTACAATCTTCTATTTTTGGATGCAGTATTTTACTCATGGTGTTCTGAGTCCTGTAGGCTATTGAAACTCCGTATTTCTTGAATCTGTTAGCAGTCCTTTGTGTTGTAGTCCCCATGTAGCTAAATGTGATATATCTAGTGTTTTCCTCTTTTATCTCTTCTAATGTTGTTCTGCTGTGTAGTGTATTCTGTCTATCGATTTTCCTCCTCGTCTTCCTTGCGATGTCCTCTATCGTCTTGGTCCGAAATCCATTCACTTGAGCGATCTTCTTAATGGTGTCCAGTTCTTTTTTCCTATTGGCTTGGCTAAGTGGCTTGTGTTAGCAGTCTTACGAATCGTAATTCAAAGTACTAAATTTATTATTTTGTGTTTATTTTGTCAAAGTAAGTCTTTATATGTTTTACTCATTATGACAGTCATTCAGACAAAATATCTTTTGGGCGCTTATAGATTTTCTAAGCTGTCAAATCAAAGATTTCTCCTCTAATAGATCTCATGATAGGGTTTTAGTAATATCAAAGTCTATATGGTAATGGAAACATTTTTTGATAGGATTTTTATTAAATAATATTTACATCAGTGGCATTCGTAATTATAAAATTACAGTATATTTATTGAAATATTCCATATTGAATTGAAAGAAAAGCGTACACAGTTTACATCAATTTCACACCTTACTCTTAAATGTGGTTATTCCTCCAAGAATGTGGTTAACACTCCAGAAGCCAATTTAGTTTGTAGTCCACCATGACGCAGATACATGAGATTCCAGCTTGACTCAGTTTTTGTTACAGCGTAACTACCAATTATGAAAAACAATTCCACAGCTGCGTTACTAATCTGTTCCATGAGCCGGAATTGGGAGAAGCACTGAGGCATTCCCAATGAACTTATGCTTCTATTTTAAAATGTTTTGTCATTTTAAGTCATGGAGACACATTACTTATCTCACTGTGTAAATAAATCATTGAAAAATTGTTTTCAGATTTTCAGGAACATCTGTCTTGCCATATGAAAATCATTCAACGTAACATTCAGGTTTTATCCTCTTCCATCTGGCAACGCTCGTAAGGGAAAAGCGTTCACAATGTGAACAACTTAATTATTTCATCGTACGTCTCCCGATCTAATCTAATCACAAAACGACCCAGAAATGGGAATCTAAGAATGGATTGGCAAAAATCAAAGAAGAAATTAATAAGCACTCCTACACGACACAAGTAAATATTTATTTTGAAAATGTAACCATCACCTATACCGCATCTGCTTAGAGAAATAATATTTTTTGTCTTTCGTAGGCCTACTTTAAGAAAATGAATGTTTACAAACATGACAGTGTAAATCAACTGTATTTGGTTTTGTTGATGATGTTTTAAATTGTCACAACAAAAACATACAACAATCACAAAATGTTAACTGTGAAAGAGTGCGGGTATCGATGACTTGTTGATTGTCGTTTATCGTTGACATTGTAGATTGATAGCTTATCTGGTGTTGGTATCACTTCAAACACGAAATTATAGGGGTTTAGATCGTAATAAGGAAAAAAGTCACAACCTTACTGATAATATTTAGCCGTTTTTTTTTCAATTAAATAAATTTAAATTCTCATTAAAGAAAGATTTACAATAATGGATAATGTATATAAAACTACTAAGGGATATATTTTGTTTTGCTAGAGTTTGGGGGCCCTTTTAAAAGTTATCTTTTATCTATTTTTTTATATAGAGATTATTATGTCATAGCAGTTTAAGTTCCACTATATCCTATTACATAGTAAATTAAGTATGTAATAGTCTATAAGATACAATATCCCTAAAAAGTCTCTAGACTTACTAGATAAATAGTACTGTGACCTTCATTACCAACACTACCCGAAAGGATTTTTGAGATAAGAATATGCCTATATGTTAATCGGGAATGTGAGCTATCATCATGCCAAATTTCAGCCTAATCCGTCCAGTAGTTAATGCGTGATTGAACTTCAAACAAACAAACAAACACACAAACTTTCACATTTATAATATTAGTAAGCTAATCGATTGAATTAATTTATACAGAAATGTTCTTTTTTATTCTTAGTCTTAGTTTTATTTTGCAAGTATATTTTTCATTAAAAAGTATGTTTTTGTTTTCTGTATATATTATGTGGAAATAAACACATTTTATTCATTAATTCATTCATTTAGTTATTGATTATTCAACAAAGGTATTTTTAAAATAGAAACTATAAACATAAATAAGTTATAAGGAGAAACAAAGACTGCTTTGTGAAGTGAAACATGAGTTTTTAAATTACTTCTTCTTAGTTTGGTACTCAACAAAATTTAATTCAAAGTTTTAAGTCACGTGTTGTATCAAATCGAAAATTAAAAATACAATTTGACTTATTTCGTCGATTCAGTTTTCGTTGAATTAACATTGCTAATGAAAAACTTGTCTTATGTTCAATCTAATTAGAAAATGTTACATGCACTATGTAATTTATATAAGTGAATGCATTAAATATTAGGGACCTTAATTATGACTGTATGTATTCAAGAATCTAGCTAATTGTTCTTATCACGTTTTTCACAATCCTTTTACACATAATACTTTTATTCTTTCACTTTATGGGGGTTCAGCTTACTCATGAGTTACATAAACACTTATTAGCCAAGTGCAAACACTATATAGCCACATTATCACTGCAGCATAATATCTGTCAAGCATTACCCACCACCTCAGCATAGTATTAACTATGTAGTAACCCTCCTTGTTACGCATCGGTGTTTATAATCTACATAACGTGTTATACAACGTTATATAATTTAAATAAATCGAATGCCAGATTAACCAAGATAGAATTCCAGTTTTATGTATGGGTAAAGATGTTAAACAGTTCCCTATATTTTTTATTTTCTAAACAAGTTTATGATAAAGTGATTTCTCCGAGCCGGAAATCACTGAGTCACTGGTGCACAGCTAAAATCCTTTGATTTTAATGTTAACATAATAGACATTTCCAGTCACTACTAAGCGTATAAATCACTACAGTAAGAATTTAAGACAACTTCTTCAGTTTTAAAGTGACCCACATTAATGAGGTTTTCAAGTATTTACCTCATTTAATCTAATTAGTGAATTGTCCTGTTGTCAGTTTTATTTAGATTTATAACCGAACCCAGATGACTCTGACGTGGTGACATTATTGATGTAACCTAACTGGTATAAAATACAGTAAATTCATAGATTCTGAGTGAGTAAATTCTGTACATCAGCTGAAAAAAAACTGATAGGTAAAAAAAATATAATTGGTGCTACAGATATTTTACAAAGTTTCCTTGTGCTTATCACGAATTGCCATCCAATACTGATTGCCTCAGTCTTGCTGATTGACGAACATTTCAACTCAAGCCTAATCAGTTCCTACGCATATCAAACACCTTGATATCGATATTGTAGCTACTACAATACAGCTGCTAATTAGGTAAAGTTTGCATTATATTGACGATTTGAATATTTCATCAACAATGGATGCATAAGAAATATTACATTTTCATATAACGGATGTATTAGAACATATCTACCGTTTTTCTATTTTGATGTATTCTGGTCGAATGATTAACTTGCTTATTCATTTCAAATGATAAAATAAGAACTTCGTCAATTACGACTAAATAGTGTAGTATTTAATGGGAAGCAGTACAATATCAAAACGCATGTTCAGAGGTAGTGTCATAGCCTGATAATCCGGAAATTGCTGGTTTGAGTTCGGCCACATACACTGTCTGTAATATTTCATTTTTATGATCCGTTCAAACACTATACAGAAATCTTAAATAGATATACTTAGACGATTTTATTTTGTGTGTGTCCAATCTTAAAGGTGATACATATAAGTGATTAAAATGACTATTTACATTTTACATATATTTGTTTCCCAATCTGTTAGCACAGAGTAAGGAATAAAGGCATGTGGCACTACTGCAGTATACCAGAGTCATTTTATGGGCCACAACAAACGAAACCCCGAATATTCAATAATTTATAACCTCATTTGTTCAATACTGTTTTGCAGGGTGTTATTGATTAAACATAATTTAGTATAATGTTAAGCCAGTGATTGAAAATTAGGCATGCTGAAGTAGTGTTAAATTATTAATTAAATGCTTCATCATTAACAAATATATTTATCAGATTTTAAATTAACTTTACTTGATGTTTGAATGAAATTTGATGAACCTGCATATAATGTTATTATATATTCTATAAAATACAGGAATGATAATGTTATTTATGGTATTTTGATGCCAGCAGATTTAACTACATTTCAAAATGTTCATCACACGCATGAGCTTGTCTATATATATATATATATATATATATTAATTTTTTAGATTAACGAATATCAGGCTAACTAAACAACTTATTTAAAAAATGGTATTTTATAAAAGTAAATTAGCAATCATAGATTCATTTTTAAATAGGTTATATTTTTCTAGGCCACTTGTATTCATCATAGCTCTAAAAGATAAAAAAGATATAAAAAGATAAGGTGTTGTTTTCCAAAGTTGATTTACGGATAAAATTATCTACATAAACGTAAGCAAACGTATGACATTAAAAGCAGTAAAATAGGCCAACTTTAAACTATGGTACAAAATCATTTAGCGTTACAATATCACTGAACATTTCGTCGAAGTTTTGAGGATTTAGTGATCGAAGTAAAGTTTGTGATTCACTTTGATAACTGGCTTTGCGAATTATGTGTTTTGACAACTAAGTTGAAGTCTCCACGTCGTTGAGCCCGACAAAAGGAGAGATTTTGCTACAAGGGATCTCTTATGATATTATTTATAAACATTTGTACCTAAACGTTTTGTCCTCAAGATTTAGAATGAGTTGAATATGAGTTGTATCAAGTTATCATGATGATATGTTATAAAAAAAATTAAACTACATACAAACTCAGAAAATAATAGTTTAGCAATGAAATTTACCAAATACTTGACCTTATGGAATTTACATATCAATAGTATTTAAAACTATCAATTACATACCCAAATGCTATAATTATGATCTGAAAAACTCTGATCAAATCATTAATATTGGTGCCATTACCACACAACCATAATAGGGTATTTAATTCACCTTGTCTTTTTAGAAAAAAAATAATAAAGATAGAATAAAACACCAGCATAATTCCATGGGTCATAGCAATTTTTTACTAGAAAATTGAAATGTTTATGAATAGTAATCATGGTTTTAATAAAACAAGCTTTGAAATTAGGCTTCTACCCACAATACTGTACATTTTCCATAAACTAGAGCTACATAAAAAATGTCACTAGTGAAGATAACTAGAAAACATTTAGCTTAAAATTCTATCTTAGTTATAGATACTGTATGTCTAAATCCATGGTTAATTATATTTCATTTTGCACAATGTCTAAATGTTGTTGACTTTAATTAGTAATTAGGAGAGTTATTAGATGATCTGTGTTGCAAATGTAACTAACCTACAAATCCCGCTCTGCTCACATTACAATATCGACACATACGAGGTTTATAGCCAGACAGTTTACTGCCCACTGTATTGTGTCTGATGCATGTTTTATATTGAACGTGGTTTGTTATCAAATACTAGGATCAAATATTGGAAAAACACAGTGGTGCAAATCCGACCTAAAAATGCATTATAAACAAAACCTTCGTTTTGGCTAAGATGAAATTATTGAGCTCATGTGGGAGGTATTATGTTTTTATAACATGCTCTCATTTAAGATTTCCTTTGACTCCTTTTGAACGGTCCCAAGGAGGATAAGAAAAGATGAAATTCGCTAAAAAGAAGACCATTTATTGGTAAAATGAGCAACGCCGTTTCTTTGTCTGCAATGGTGAAATAAAATGCCGTTCCTGATTTGTATCAGGACCCTGTATACATTGGAATATCGTTGCATTACCTGCAATGGATAACAAAAAATATATATAGTTCGAGGACCCTTAACATAATGGACAATCCAATATCCGATATCACAAACGATATTGTAAGTTAGATTTAGTCACTGAGCATTTCTGATATCTAAAATATAATTATCAAAGAAGTATACCATTTTCATGCATGTATGCTCTAATAGCATACTTAGTTTTACATAACAAAGATTAAGCAGGTAAATACACTAGATTTTTCATGTAAAATAAAAGATTTTATCATAACAATAACAAATGCATTACAGGCGAAACCAGAGTTTGATTAAGGAAAAAAGTTTTTTCTCTTTCAAGTTTAGTTTCAGCATAAACAGTTTAGGCTGAATAAAGCTACACATGTTGCGGTTTTATAGACCAATAAACAATGGCCTTAAACCACCTGGAAACCAAATAATACCCACGATTGAAATGAAATGAGGTTGATAGCAATGTTGTTACATTGTTTTGGGATAAACATTATACACTATCATAGTAACAAATTTATTATTTCTAGATCAGTGTATAGATATTATAGCACATAGTAATATGGTTGGGTTTTATCTTTGAAACTATTTCTTATAAAGAATATATAATATTTCCGTATGTGAATGGATCCAGAAGTTGAAACCACAGATTTCAAGGTAAAATTAATAGAGGTTAGACAATTTGGTAAAAATCTATAGTTTAATTTGAAACATTTATTGAGCAGGTAGAAGAAGTCAACGCTGTGGTTGTATCAAAGACAGCACTAAATCAACAATTTTTTGGGGCGAGTCAATGAAGTAAAATGCGCTACAAAATCTGAAACAAGAGTAAAGATAAAGATGCAATTACCTATGTTATACAGCAACTTAATTTTGTACGTTCCTATCTGAGGGCGTTTGGATCCAACTCAAAGCAACAGTAGAGTCAGCAAGGCAATATTGATAGTTTCCCCAGTTTGTCAGATACACATTCATCACAATATCCATGCATAGTTATCGTAATATTTTTTCACTTGAATGTTGAAGATTAACAAGAATCGACTTTAAATACAACGATTCATCTTGAGACTTAATCAAGACTGACAGCCGCTCCAACGACACATGTGTTACACTTGTAATGATGTTACATTCTACAATCTACACAATCTAAATGAATTCTGTACACAGAGGCTAGGCTGTTTACTATTATATATTATATTTTCCTACGAATCAGTGAATCCCTTAAGCTTTCAAATGAAACCTTTAGAAAATAATCGATTAATTTAGGTGTATGTACATTTATTTTGTACTGTAAAACCACTCACTATAGACCAAAACCTAATATTTTAGAGAACTAAAATTTTTTGATTGAACTAAATGATATTTATTTTTTTAGTTTACATATAATTGTACCATAAATTAGTTCTAAAATTTGATTTTAGTCTGCTGTAATAAACCCAAACAATTAGATAGGGGAAAATAGTGTTTAACTTAATTACCAACTCTATACTCAAAATCCATTATAGAGTGGAAAGAAATTCTATTATATACCTCAAATGTTGTTGAAATGGAATGTTCAATACATATGCTATGATATAATATTCATATGTAGCTTTGCTATACCAGAAAATTCCAGATTTAGGAACAAATGCTAAAGCCACTCACTTATTAAGCCAAATGGGTTTACATGTTTTGCAGACGTTTTCTTAAATCGTAATCTTTAATATGAGATCCACCCACGTTTAAAAATTAATTTTCATGAAAAAAATATATTAAACCCATAATTTTTTTAATAACTTAAAGCAACATTTATTTACACTCCTACACTTAGAGTCTATATCCAAATTGAGTGTTTACGCTTCCAATCTGTATCCTACCTCTCTCCATACATTACCACCAGGCCTAGAGGGAAATAATGTAACTCTCGCCACCATTCCTACCAAACCTCAAAACTCCAATAATTACAATGTAACTCATATAGAGTACTTAGCACTCGCCTTCATTTAATTTTCGAAACTATGGTTTCCTGGATCATGAGAGTATCAGTATGAATAACAAATTTGATGTAATTTGCTCTACTATATATTCAATAAATATTTTCAAAAATAAAATGTAATGAAAAGAATCACTCGTACAGTTTAATGTTTGTGGATACAGACACAACTCAAAAATATAAATAAAGGGTTAAATAACAAATTAAACATACTGTTATAGTACTATTATATTATTATAATCGTATTATTAATATATTGGTTGTGTTATTACAACCAATCGTGTGAATATTATGTAGTTTAATAGTAGGCCTACTTTGACAAGTGATGTACGATGGTAAGATTAGTTTCAGATATAATCGACAGAGAAGCTGACATGATCAAGTTTGACAGCTGACACTAGAACCTACTCAATTACTGAACACAACTCGTGACCGAGTCGATAACTAAGTACTGAGTAATCGTAGGCAAGTTAACCAACTAATCTTAGTCGAGTTCCAACTAAACTTCCCTACACAACTGGGATTCCTGAGAAAATCTTTGGTTGACATACTGAATTATTACTTCATTAACATGACTCGTGTTTTCTAACTGAAATCCTCTCTGATGAAAGGACTAAATAAATACTAGTAAACAAAAACTATTATCATTGTTATGATGGATTGAGCGTCATCGACTGTCAAGTCTTTTTTTCAAGCCTTAAATCTGAAATAGAGGTTCTTTCTAAATCAAGTATTAACTTACGAGGTAATCTTTTAACCATCAATATTACATTTATAGACGTGAAGAGGAGATTTCGTGGCATGGGCTATGTGATTAGCAGTTTCCAAAGACAAACAATTAACTGGGTGATTTAAGTTGTTCCTCACAGTTAATGAACAAAATATTCCAAACTTTACTACCAGAAATAGGTTTACTGAAGAAACTTGATTATAATGCGGGGTTAAATATTTGTAAGTTTTTAAGTATTCTAAATCATTTAAGGGTTTTCTTACGGAAAGTAAATAAAAGAAACGTCTTATAACACAAAAACTCGGGTTTTCTTAACACAATTATATTGTAAGCAGGTAAATAATACTTTACAGTTGCAATTTTCTTGTTTTTAAGTAACTATAAATATACCCTTAACCACTGATTGTACCAAGGGTAGCAGGATTATAATTTTAATAAAAAAGCAAACAACAGAAAGTGTCTACTAAATTAAAAATTTAGTTCAACTCTTATGCTCCTTAACTTTTGTAGTTAAAAATCATTAACTCTGGTAAAAACAGTTTTATCCAATAAAATGTCACAAATCAGTAGTAAGGTTATTGAGCGGAGCGAGCGAAGCGAGCGAAGCTCTTATACGTCGACTTTTATGCATTTCGTAATACGCAAACTCCTCCTAGACGGCTGAATCAATCGTTTTCAAATTTTGCATGGTGATAAAGACCATATCGGTGAGTGCCAACATCTATATGGCGTTAAAAAAGTCTCTCAGGAATCCGTAGAAAAATGAAACTGAAAATCACATTTTCTTAACATTAGTCTTATGGGTTGCTAGGTAACCATGTTGGCTGAATTAAATAACAAGTAAAAAGTAAACAAAAGATTTGAAGTTTTAGCATGTGTTCATAATAAGCCAACTACCCACAGTATACTAGGAAATTACAAATACAGTACAAAAGGAAAAACATCACTTGTTAATATTGAGCAAAGATTATACTTAAGATTACTCGATACATTGTAGTCAAGGGTAGCAGTGCGAAGTCTAGGATCTGTTTATGACGAATACATTAAAGTATCTGCAATCCTAAAATGCTATGGGAAGGGAAGGAAACAGGTCCGTGACGTAGGAAGTAGTGAAGGAAGTAGTAAAGGCAATCATAAAATGCTATGGGAATAGAGGGAAACAGGTCCGTGACGTAGGAAGTGATATGAAGGAAGTAGTAAATGCGAGCAGTCCGGAGTGTGGGGACTGTTTATGACGATAAGATTAGGGTATCTGCAATCCTAAAATGCTATGGGAAGGGAGGAAAACAGGTCCGCGACGTAGGAAGTGGTGAAGGAAGTAGTCAAGGCGAGTAGTCCGGAGTGCGGGAACTGTTTATGACGATTAGATTAAGGTATCTGCAATATTTAAGTGCAATGGGAAAGGAGGGAAACAGGTCCGCGACGTAGGAAGTGGTGAAGGAAGTAGTCAAGGTGAGCTGTCCGGAGTGTTGGAACTATTATGACGATTAGATAAGGGTATGGGCAATCAAAAATGCTATGGGAAAGGGAGGGAAACAGGCCCGTGACGTAGGAAGTGGTGAAGGAAGTAGTCAAAGCGAGCTATCCGGAGTGTGGGAACTGTTTATGACGATAAGATAAGGGTATGGGCAATCCTAAAATGCTATGGGAAGGGAGGGAAAGAGGTCCGCGACGTAAGAAGTGGTGAAGGAAGTAGTCAAGGCGAGCTGTCAGGAGTGAGGGAACTGTTTATGGCGATTAGATAAGGGTATGGGCAATCCTAAAATGCTATGGGAAGGGAGGGAAACAGGTCCGTGACGTAAGAAGTGGTGAAGGAAGTAGTCAAGGCGAGCTGTCTGGAGCGTGGGAACTGTTTATGATGATTAGATTAAGGTATTTGCAATCCTAAAATGCTATGGAAAGGGAGGAAAATAGGTCCGCGACGTAGGAAATGGTGAAGGAAGTAGTCTAGGCGAGTTGTCCGGAGTGTTGGAAATGTTTATGACAATTAGATTAAGGTATCAGCAAACCTAAAATGCTACGGGAAGGGAGGAAAACAGGTCCGCGACGTAGGAAGTGGTGAAGGAAGTAGTCAAGGCGAGTAGTCAAGAGTGCGGGAACTGTTTATGACGATTAGATTAAGGTATCTGCAATCTTTAAGTGCAATGGGAAGGGAGGGAAACAGGTCCGCGACGTAGGAAGTGGTGAAGGAAGTAGTCAAGGCGAGCTGTCCGGAGTGTTGGAACTATTATGACGATTAGATAAGGGTATGGGCAATCAAAAATGCTATGGGAAAGGGAGGGAAACAGGCCCGTGACGTAGGAAGTGGTGAAGGAAGTAGTCAAAGCGAGCTATCCGGAGTGTGGGAACTGTTTATGACGATAAGATAAGGGTATGGGCAATCCTAAAATGCTATGGGAAGGGAGGGAAAGAGGTCCGCGACGTATGAAGTGGTGAAGGAAGTAGTCAAGGCGAGCTGTCAGGAGTGAGGGAACTGTTTATGGCGATTAGATAAGGGTATGGGCAATCCTAAAATGCTATGGGAAGGGAGGGAAACAGGTCCGTGACGTAAGAAGTGGTGAAGGAAGTAGTCTAGGCGAGTTGTCCGGAGTGTTGGAAATGTTTATGACAATTAGATTAAGGTATCAGCAAACCTAAAATGCTACGGGAAGGGAGGAAAACAGGTCCGCGACGTAGGAAGTGATGAAGGAAGTAGTCAAGGTGAGCTGTCCGGAGTGTGGGAACTGTTTATGACGATTAGATAAAGGTATTTGCAATCCTAAAATGCTATGGGAAGGGAGGGAAACAGGTCCGCGACGTAGGAAGTGGTGAAGGAAGTAGTCAAGGCGAGTAGTCCGGAGTGTGGGAACTGTTTATGACGATTAGATTAAGGTATCTGCAATCTTTAAATGCAATGGAATGGAGGGAAACAGGTCCATGACGTAGGACATTGTGTAGGATGTAGATGTGTGGATTTATGTATCTCCAATACTACGGTGCTTTCAGAGTGAACTAATGATTTTCCCCGAGCAAAGCTCGGTCCCCAGGTACTATAATCAAATGACGACACTAGCTTGAGGTTCGTGACACATGAAGAGGTCAAGGAAGTAGTAAAGGTGAACAGTCTGGAGTGTGGAAAATGTTTATGACGATTAGATTAGGGTATCTGCAATCCTAAAATGCTATGGGAAGGGAGGAAAACAGGTCCGCGACGTAGGAAGTGGTGAAGGAAGTAGTCAAGGCGAGTAGTCCGGAGTGCGGGAACTGTTTATGACGATTAGATTAAGGTATCTGCAATCTTTAAGTGCAATGGGAAGGGAGGGAAACAGGTCCGCGACGTAAGAAGTGGTGAAGGAAGTAGTCAAGGCGAGCTGTCAGGAGTGAGGGAACTTTTTATGGCGATTAGATAAGGGTATGGGCAATCCTAAAATGCTATGGGAAGGGAGGGAAACAGGTCCGTGACGTAAGAAGTGGTGAAGGAAGTAGTCTAGGCGAGTTGTCCGGAGTGTTGGAAATGTTTATGACAATTAGATTAAGGTATCAGCAAACCTAAAATGCTACGGGAAGGGAGGAAAACAGGTCCGCGACGTAGGAAGTGATGAAGGAAGTAGTCAAGGTGAGCTGTCCGGAGTGTGGGATCTGTTTATGACGATTAGATTCAGGTATCTGCAATCTTAAAATGCTATGGGAAGAGAGGGAAACAGGTCCGCGACGTAGGAACAGGTGAAAGAAGTAGT
The DNA here is from genome assembly GCF_028750875.1 of Macrosteles quadrilineatus. NCBI lineage: Eukaryota > Metazoa > Arthropoda > Insecta > Hemiptera > Cicadellidae > Macrosteles > Macrosteles quadrilineatus. The sequence goes on from NW_026542823.1 coordinate 114,147, forward strand.
AAGGTGAGCAGTGTGGAGTGTGGGAACTGGAAACCGTTTGTAGCAGTTTTAATGTATCTGCAATGCTGAAATGCTATGAGAAGGGATGGAAGCATGCCCAAGACATAGGAAATTGTGAAAGAAGTAGTAAATCCTAGCAGTACGGACAGTGGGGATGTTTGTTGCAATTAGATTAACGTATCTAAAATACTAAAATGCTATGGAAAGCGATGAATACAGGTCCACGACGTAAGTGGTGAAGGAAGTAGTAAAGGCTGGCAGTGCAGAGTGGGGGAACCGTTTGAGCAGATGGATAAGTGAATTTGTAATACTTAAATGCTATGAGAAAGGAAGGAAACAGGCCAATGACGTAGTAAATGGTGAAGGAAGTAGTAAGGTTAACAGCGCAGAGTGTGGGAACTGTCTTTGGCAATTACATTAATGTATCTGCAATCCTAAAATGCTATGGGAAGAGAGGGAAACATGTCCACGACGTAGGGTGTGGTGAAGGAAGTAGTAAATGTGAGCAGTGTTGAGTTTGGTAATGGATTAATGTATCTGCAATGCTAAAATGCTACGGGAAGAGACTGTAGACTGTAATATGTTAAAAATGATTACGAAGCACAAATCGATACATATTTTCGATACATGCAATCGTTTACAATCGAAATTTACAACTAAGTTGACAACAGCTGATTTTTACTCCATAGAGGCTAAAAACGATTTTTACTCCCTAAATATTAAAAATGCTACTTTAGACCCGCAGCGCATGCATGAAAAAATACTGTTTTTACTGCAGTAAGACAAAAACAATATAATATGAACCCTTGATGACTCCGCTCAATTTTGTGGATGCCTCTGCGAACGCCACCTAGTTTATAAAACTTTAATAAGCAAGATGTCGTATTTGTTAGTAATATGATTAGAAAATTTACACATCACCAAGTTTCCTATACGTAAAAAAATATGCCATGCTAGAAACAAATACTTGATACGCTTTACTAAACATAAACATATTTTGTAATGGCTTAGTTGACTCTTTATACTCAAATCAAAGAAGTTAACATGTTCAAGAAAGTGAGATGGCAATCCTGGCATTTTTACAGGTGCACCAGAAAAATCCCAAGTCATTACTGTAAATTTTAAAACTACCTCCCTAATGTAAATTCAAACTTGAATAATTTAATTACATTAGTTGTTGATGGGTAGAGTGACCTACTCGGATAACGACATCAGTAAAAGAGGCGTTCGACCATAATGACCATCACAAGCCGTTAACAGCAGTTACGATTTATCGGTGATTCCGAACTTGAGCCATTAGTCAATTGTAAGGGCAGTTCTGATGTAAGAGTTGAAACTCGAATGGGAATTAGGCTACGTTATGAAGTGACATGAATTCACTCTTTTAATTAAAAAGCGAGGCAGATGCGTGGTTAAATTGGAATATTCGTGGAGCATGTTAGTTGGAGATGTATTTGTTTTTAATTGTTCCAAATCACTTAAAATCAAAATTAGCTTAACATGTATTCATCACAAATATATTTTAGCTATCCGACACTAATCCTATACTCTACATATAACAAAATTAAAATAACTTGAATCTTTTATAAAACAAATGGAAAGAACATTGTATAAATTTTATTTGAATTAATATGCAAACACATCGCTTAGGTTAGCTTTTTTTAACATGATAGATGATGAGTCTAGACGGAAATCCTAAATACGTTACATGGTAAGTTTACAACTTTGGTCTCTAACTTTCATAATGAGTAAACGACACGGTGGAAGAAAACAGTTTAAAATAAGGAATTGGTATTAAATGAACACTAAAATAGTTTATTTGATGCGTGATTTGTTGATGAAATTATCTGTTTACTTGTGTGGAGAAACATTGGCACAGAACAATTGATTTTCCAAACATCAAACAAACGATGCGTCAGAAGATACAAATCCACAGGATAACTCTGGATCTATTGTTATCCGGGAGCGTACGGAATAAATGCGAGCTCGTGTTTTCCGAGTAACAAAACTGAAAATGAAAATTTTATCACCACAAATTGTTGGCATACGTTTTTGTAAAATTGTCACCCATATATTGACCAATAAAAGCCATTTGATTATTTTTTTAAACACTCGTTTCATATGTATTATTCGTTATATAATCTGAAGTGCTCGTTAGAATGAATTTTAGTAACTCCATCCCATGTTAAAGCTAAGTTAGAACCAGAACAAGATCAGAATATCAACAAGATCAGAAAAAGATGTACTATAGAGTCAGAAGATACAAATAGTCGAATCAAGCCATCAACATAGTTGTAGACAATTATTGCTTGGTCTAAACTAAAGTCTTTTATTGTAAATAGCAACATTCCTGGTTTTCTGTGATTTTATTGAAAGGTTCTCAACAGCTATGATTTAGGCTAATTTAAAGAGAGTCCATACTAAGTTCCATATGAATTAAAAGCCACATTAAAGATTAAAAGCATGATTATGCTTTTACAAGGTTATTTAACAATTTGTCATTTGGAACTTGTCACAAAATCAGATAGACATTCTGTAATGATCCACGAAAATAACAAGATAAGCACCACATCCACTTAAGTCCAGCTGTTTGACATAATCAGCTGATGATACTCAGCATGTACGTCAACTATTGACTAAACACGTCAATAGCGTCTGTGATCTGATCTTGATCAATTACTTGTAGAAGCACTTGTGATCACTTGTGTGCACGAGTTGACTGAAGAGTGCAGATTAGAATATATCCTATTAATACCCCCGCCGCAGCAAACCTGCTGACTAAGCGAATTTCCATTCGTCTGAATTGATTTTCAGTTAAATATATTTTAATAACATTAGGTTTAACGAGTACCTAGGTTTGCTGCTACAAGGAAACTAACTTAAGTGTGTTTTTGAGTATAATATTGATAGCTTAGTACAAAATAAATAAATTTGCCAAGTTTGATCAAAATATATTCATAAACAAGCAAACTACAACATTTGACAATATTCTCCATAAGAATAACATGGGAATTTTGAATTTACAATTTTTTCAATTTTCTCTGTTACTAATAATCGAACAAAAATACTTTTATATACTAAATTATTTGTTTTTTTAAGCTCTTTAAAAAGGTCTAAAGAGAAATTGGGAAATTTTGTGTTTTGAGGGTCAAAAGTGAGAAAAACCAATTTTTACCCCATAAAACCCCCCGTAAAGCCCCGTTCCCATGGTCCAATCGTGCTGGTTCGCGAACTCATTCAAGTTTATCCCGCTTTACACCTTTAAACCAAATTTCATCAAAATCGGACAAAAATTACTCAAGTTATCGCGTTCACGGACGTATATATATATATATATATATATATATAAATCTATATATATATATATATATATACATATATAAAAATTTGAACGAATAGTGTTTTTGGCCTCTGGGGACATCAAAATGAAAAAGTAAATCGGTCTCGGGCCTAGGTCTTACCGTGCCACCTACGGTAATAGCTACTTCCCTATAGGGAAATTCGCTAAAAGCTGTATACAGTGCTTAATTTATAGGGTATATTGTGAATAATGTAAAAAAAAAATAATTTAATAGTTGTTTTTAACTTTAATATACATTATTTAAACAGGTCTAAGCAAATAATAAAATATATCCACCCTTAACCACTTTTTTTTGTCAAAATCCACTTTTATTTATATAAGGGCGTAATTAGGCATATTTTAACTCAATATTATGAATTAAGTTAGCGTGTAGACAGATATGTGCAAAAGTTATATGACTTTTATTACTTTATAAATGACTGATGTTGGACATCTGGATCAACTTCGAATCATAAACTATTTTTTTAAAATCAGGATTGAACTAGGAGCCTTTTGACTGTAAGGTGAGCTTTATGCTCACTTAGCTATTCAGCCTTTTATAAAACGTAATTAATTAACCCAACACCACCAAGATCACCGTTCAAGCTAAACGTTTTTATTCTTATAAACGTTTTTGTTGTTTTATATTTTATTATTTGATATGTGCGTCTTACTTTTTAGGAACCAACATAATTATCATTCTTACCTTATGTGTAAGATAATTTTTTTTGCGGCAAGAAGTTAATTAGCTAAATATTAATAACAGTTTAAATTGATCACACCAGTCAATCTTAGATTTAATCAATTTGGTGGGATAAACTGACCAAGTAATCGGTTTGGTCAAACTCTTCTCTCTCATGCTCTGTTGAGTTTTACTTACTCCTATAACTTTCAAACTTTAAAGATTTTACTGTGTTAATTAAACAATTACTTCTTTGATGTCATCTCTAATTTTTCATTCAAAATTAAGTTATCGCCTGGTTGAGAAACAAATGTAATTTGAGTTGTTTTTGTTTTAAACCAACAACAATCACTCAGCATATCATTAAAATAGCGGAACGAAGATTGACAACATTTATATTTAAAAAGGCCTACTTCTTCAGCTTTATCTCAAACTCATCTCAAAATGAAGTTAATACATAAAAAAATTAGCAAATAATATTATTATTGAATGGCGATTATGTATACATAAATACTTAATTTTACTTCAAACCAATAAGAATAAGGCTATTACTGTACTTGAATAACGCATTTTAAACCTTAAACCTAAATTTAAATTCGTAAAACTAAGACAACCTAAAAACGAAATACTATTGGCAAATTCTTTGAATAAAAAATCTAATTATTGAACTTAATATTATTTGTAATCACCTGGCTACATAAATGCAACAACCACTGTTTATGGTAATAAAATGTTAACACATACAAATATTTTGAATCTTTGAGGTGCATTATATGTTACTGCTTTCTCTCACATTGTAAAAATCCAGTTAAATTTTTTTTATAACAACAGTAACCGAACTATTGAGTACTGACTATGAAAATTCATACATTATGTGCTTGAGCAAGCGATAAAAAATTACGATTAACTTTACTAAATATCCCGCTAGATATTTTACAAAGATTATCAGAAAGCTTAATAGTAACGCAAAAGCAAGGACATTCTTGTATACACAAATTATAAAATGTTACAACAACAATCACGTATAACATGATTGGACACCTGGGAAGCCTTGTATTGTTGTGTAACATGCATTGTTAACTGTTCGTTGGCTCTAAACAAAACACTAATCAGTGGTTGAACTTATACCACGAAAATAATTTAAATGAAATAGTATAGCTTTATGTGAAAAATATTTAAGCCTTAAAGAAACAAATAATAACAAATAGACGAACTTATTTTTAGCTCATTTATCATATTTCGCCGGCATCAAAGTGGAATGTAAACCAACCATAACTCGAACCATTCTCTACTTAAGGGATTAAGTTATTGAGCTGCTATTGAACTATTGAACTACTCAGGTTGAGATCGTCTAACTTAATTATTCAGTTTATGTATTTCATGACCATAAGGAAGTTTAGCAGTTTAAGTCTTGACAGACATAAGACAGGTCCATATCGACCTGCTGGAAGTGAACGCATCGCCAAAGACAAACCATGTAAAATGTATATAGTCGAATATTGTTTTTTATATTTTTGTGTCTTATTTGTGAACTTTCATTGCACCTCTTCAGGCAAGATTATAGTTCTTATACTGTTAATGTAACGATGGGCGTTCGCACCGAAATGCACACAATCCAATAGGAAGGACCACAAGGCGACACAGCAAGGTATTTTTAACCTTTTATTTTTACTACCATATATTTGGTGCGAAAAAAACCACAAAAAATTAATTTTTATTGCCTTAAAAACATGAAATTTACTAAAAATTTAATTTTGATATTGTTTAGTGGAATAAACATAACAACGCGAAAAAACAACATAATTAAACATCACATGTTAGCTAAACACAAGCTTGAAAAAAATACTGGAAGACAAAAAAGTTTGTCAATAAGTATACATTTTAATAAACTTAAAGTAAAAAATAATGAAAGGAAATATGTACAATTTTTTTAGGGGGAGATGGGAGAAGACATGTCTTGCAGGGCTTTAAACGAGTTTCCCATGATACAAAAGTGGCTTCGTGGATTATTACCGGTGATCAAATTTCTGTACTTTATTGTGATTTTCTGCGTACTTGGAGCATTATTCTCCTTAACTGAATGCACGAGGTGCAAATACAATCACTGTTAGTTCTATATGCTTAATTCAATTTGGATTTTCTTGTGAATATGTTCGTTTATCCCAGATCCCTTCTTTGCATTAATATCAAATTAATAGTTTTTCAAAATGATAAACTTCCGTAAAGACGATAATAATGATAAAGCTCCTATAGACGATCTATAAGAAACTGAGCTTTTGTGGTGAAACCAATACCAATATTCTTATCAACATGAACCATTTCCACTTGCAATTTATTATCGTTACCGTAGCCAACTCTACCGCACAGAGTGTTGCTTTGTTGGTTCAAATACGTAAGAACCAGTGAGTTTGTTCAGATAATGAACTAATGAACTGGATGTGAAAAAAACCATTTTTAAAAATTAATGTCACGTTTTGGAGTTTAAGTTTGTAAGTAACTTAAACGTTTTCGTTTGAAAAATTTTCAAATGTTATAATGTAACAAATATATCTATGGTACTGTTTTTCGCTTACAGTAGTTAGAATTTATTATTTCGTATTGTAGAGACAAATTTTTACTTTGCTCAGTTTTCACATTGTACAACGACAGTTCAAACAAAGTTTACTGCCCCCATTAAATTATGTTTGGGACTTTCTAATGATAAGACAGGATATTTTAAAAATTCCTATATTATATTTGATTCACATGTTTAATCTTTGTTAGGAATTCAGAGTATTGACTTAAGCTCCTAATCAATACTCTGCTTGATTTTAAGCACAGTACAGCTTTTTTTGCATACCGTATAAATTTACATCTTTTATTAAACCGAAACAATATTAACATCAAAACAAAACTAAGAATGAATGTAAGAACTCAGTAAGACAATATAAGACTCAGGTTAGAATCTGAAGTGCTCCTCTGAGACTTGGCAAAAAAACTTTTTCATTAAATGTCACGTTTTTGGAGTTTTAGTTCGTAAGTAACTTAAAAGTTTTAGTTTGAAAAGATTTTATAACGTAACAAATATATATACTGTTTTTCGCTTACGATAAACGTAACGTAGTGTATAGTTCATAATTTTGTACGTATTGCCACCTACTGTGAAACTAGTAGTAAGCTGATTCGTGTTATCATGTTTATAATATAGTTGTATTTTACGTAATAACCGATGTATGAATTTTTTCACGTTTTATTTAAAATTTTAATAGCCTAATTGAATGCATTATTACCCCACATGCATTATTTATGCACTAGTACACTTTTATAAATCAACATATGTATATAAAGCAACGCATGTATTTAAAACCGCTGTTTTTGCTGCAGAATTGCAAAAAATATATTTTAGTATCCAACAACACAATGTAACAATATTTAGTTTTATGTTTGTTTTCAATTTGTACTTTAATTATTGTTTTTTGTTATTTCATACCAAGGGTATAGATCGTAAAGTATAGATAATAGAGGTCGCACCTGTTAATGTAATGGTGAAACTTAGATTACTCAAGGGATGTTAGACCCTCGGGTATAGTGGTAATAGCAGAGTTTGGTGGAACCATTACATGTTACACGGTCTAACTCAGACACATCCACCATCGCAGTCGTATTTGATCGATTTCTAACCTTCCTATTAATTAAATCATTCTTAGTAAGAGGAAAAACTAAGATAAGTTTTATATACACTTGTAAGAGAAGACGGATATAAAATTTGCTAGATAATTAGCAGCTATTGTTTCATTGGTGGCACGATAATGGTGGTTTAGGGCTTAGGTGGATATAAGGGGGGGGGGGGGTATTCATTTTTTGTAAAGGATTTGAGCAAAATAAGATTTACATTCGGTGCCTAGAGATTAAACAATTGAAACAAAAAACAATGAAAATTAGTAAAATAACCTCGGTCTAACCATATACTGTCTTCAATAGTTAAGATAGGGAAGAGCGTCCCGACAATTCACTTTCGTCTCAAATTCTCCTTCCTGGCTGCAAAAACTATCTCTTCGGCACCAACTGGGAGTGCACGATACGCCACCTGACCATGACCATCCTGTACCATCCGGTAGACACCTGCAAGATGGGATCATCCAGTGACCCGGAGGCCCTCTGGGCGATCGATACCTCAATCATGTCGACCTACGTTAGTGGCAACACCATTGCTCCGACCAACTTGTTCAGGGAGAAGGGAGTGGACATGATCAACGACTGGCGTCGTTGGGACTACAGAAGAGGTTCACTGAATACTTGGCCCTATGGTAACCAATGCCTTCTTAATCAAAACCTTAAGAATGGGCAAATCTCGAGATAGTTGCACAATGTCTGAATGCTAAACCGGAGCAATATATACGGCTAGAATTTGGCCAGATGGAACCATACTCTCTCATCAGGATAAAATAAGATAGCAAAATGTTTAGCCATTGCTAGTTAAATTACTTAACCAATACATACAAGAAAACTGAAATATTTATCCAGCCTTATTAGGATAATTTTAAATATTAGATAATTTAACAGCAGCATATATTTAATTCTCTTAACATAATAAGAACAGTATTAAATAGAAATTTGGACAAAAGGTTCTTATATACATGACTTTGGCTAGTTATTGTTGCTTGCTTAAGTAAACAGTCATAATTTCAATAATTGTAACCCCCCATTAAAAAAAAAAAAACAAAGGATTGGGGCGTTCTTTATTGATATTTGTGGTGGAAGATGAGACGTATGTTCTCATCATGTTGAGGAGAGATATATCCAAACGTGTTACAATGTCAGTCCTTAACATATTGAATATTTTTTCTTGTTTTGTCAAGATTGAACAAACATCCATCGCTCACAATGAATATTTCGTATGTACTTCAAACTCCGTAAATCTTCCTTATGTATGACATAGGCGATTTGTAAGCCAATGAAAATAAAATTGGCAATGATACACAATTTTTGTGTATTATCACAAAAATATCTTTGTTGTATCTTTAAATCAGTACAATGGACCGAACTCACACTGTTTAAAGGAATTAAATTTGAAAAGTGTAATAACTTTGTTTCGAACTAGTTTTATTTTTTATAGAGTCTAGTGGTCTAATTATTAATTGGGTCTTCTCTATTATATAGTATTAAAAAAAAATCTTTAAATAAGGCACACTATACTCATATATTTAATATTTAATAATTATTATTTAGCTGTGTGGAATCCACACAGTGGATCATACATGTGCATTTAATTATGTTCGTTGTTAACTAAACTAAACATTTGCCACAACTGGTCCATATGGATAGAACGTCTACATCGGTATAAAAAAAGCAATACTTCTTGCAGTCAGTAGAATTTAATAAAAATTACTGTTTCCAATCTTTTTTTTATACTAGGCTATTTCGTCAAGGTCTTTAAGACATAGAATAGTTATAAACTCTATTATTTGGCAAAAATTTAGTGGACAGATTTTTAATTTTTAACAGAGCCAATTAATCCCCTTAGCTTCGATCTTCACATGGTACTTGAAAAATAATTATTCCATTAAAAGAACTCACATACATATTAGATGCATTAAGGTTTACCATGTTTAAGGAGGAAGCGAGTAAATTTGCATGGGATTGTGGCATCTCAATGTGATTTATTTTTGAAGATCTGCCTTTCAAATATTATTCAATTATGTTTGTGTACTTACACAAGACAAACTTTTGGAATAGGTTTGAAGATTGTAACGGAAATCAAACCTCATTGTGGTAAAAAATCTAGAATTTATAGAAAAGGATTAATTAATTTAACCACACGTTATCACCCTTGTAAAACCTACCTAGGCTAATATCTGTACAGAAGCTTATCTAAATACCAAGTGTGACAGTTTAAGTAGGTTTTTTTTAGAATTCAGGTTAGAGATATAAATACTACTAAGTAGTTGCCAAAAAGTTCTAATAGTAAGTTACTAACCGTACTAGTGATAATAAAAGGCGAGAGTAGTTATGTATTTACGGTTTCGAGGCCAGGGTGAGGGTGAGAGCAGTCCTAGAACGGGATAAAAGTCCTAGAACGGGATAAAAGTCCTAGAACGGGATAAAAGTCCTAGAACGGGATAAAAGTCCTAGAACGGGCTCCTCAAAGTCCGACACTCAGAGAGCGGTCTTCTGCAGTTCCTTTTCATAGAATCCGCCTATAATTTATTCCCCATTTTGATCAGTGGTCTTATAAGTAACTAGTCTGGTGTTTAAGATTTACGCTATTGTAAATATTTCCGAAGTCCAGTTTTATTTATATTTATTGAATGTTGACCTTGAATAACTGTTACTCACTATGACGCAACATAGAATAATCTAGATTGGAGTCAGATACGCGACTTACCATAGAACAATCTAGATTGGAGCTAGACACCTATATAAAGTATGTTGTCTGCTTGAACTGTCAGTTGTGTTAGAAGTGTTAGTGAAGCGTGTTAAGTGAGCGTGTATAGTCTGGGGTTTACTCTGACTCACAATATATTTTTATCTTGCGGGGTCAAAGTTGAATCAGTAGTGTAGATAATTAAAACATGTTTTTAATCATCTTCTGCTATCTAGTTGAATAATTTATTTGGTTGTGAAAATATTGTTCTCTATATAGAGGTGATGGCCAACACTACGTTGTGCTCATATTGTGATAAACCTATTTCTAAACCTCATATATCAAGACATAAGAAAATATGTCCGCAGAATCCTAATCGGAATCCTAAAGTGCCATGTGATTATTGTAGAATATTGTTCAGTGAAAACTATCTTTCTAGTCATGTTGAAAATTGTAAACAAAATCCAACCATACAACAATCTATAACAAATCGGTTGGCTCTTCCTGATGAACCTCAACCCAGTACTAGTGGGATTAGTAGCTTAAAACGTAAACCTCCGCCTGATTCGACTCCTAAAGGGCAGCCCCCAAAAAAGGTTATACGTTCGGTAAATGGGTTTAGACCTTCCGGTACTGCACCACCTTCAATATTCAACAAAATATATAATACTGCGGCCTCTATTTATTCCGGCATGAAGAAGGTTGTAACAAATACCAATTATCCTCCGACTACTGATGCTGAAATTACTCTTAGCAAACGCGCATTTAAGAGGAGATTGAATGTTTATCAAATAGAAAACAATCATAATATAAAAGATCCCAAAACATATTTAAATAGACTTAAAAGTTTAGTTGTTGAGAAAATTCAACACCACCTGAAAACATCTGAAGTTAAAGTTAGATTTGTATTGCTGATTGATTATGTGAGGGATCCAGAAATTGCGGAGTTTAATTACAAAACAAAATATGAACCTATTTTATTAGCAAGTGATTTATCAGAATATTTTGAGACTGCTATAGGGGATCTCTTAGCGGAAATGGAGGATTTTTCAAAAAAAGGTTCTGGTTGGTCACTTAGCAAAATTATTAGATTAGAGCTGTACATAAATAAATACAAACCAATCAGGGGTTCGAGCTATATCGAATTGCCTGATGGAATAGGAAAAAAAGAGGCTGTAATAAATGTGAGAAACAACGACCAGAAGTGTTTCTTGTGGTCTGTTTTATCAGCCCTTTATCCTGTTGCAGAGCATCCTCAAAGAGTTACGAAATATAAACAACATGAACACGAATTTGATGAAGCTTTGAAAGATATTGATTTTCCAGTAGCGTTGACTGATGTGGTAAAATTTGAAAAACGATCGGGGGTTTCTGTAAATGTGTATGGTTGTGAAGATGAAGAAAATATCAATGATGTGGAATACTTTGAAGATTATCCCGGATGCAACAAGAAAAATTACAAAGAAACTGAGGAAAAGAAATCAAAATACATTACATATCCACTATACATAACTAAAGATGAAAAAGACAGACATGTAAATTTGTTGTATTTAAAAAACGCAGGAGGTAATACTCACTATTGTTGGATAAAAAACTTAAGCCGATTAGTGAGTGCTCAAATCAGTAAAGGGAAACAAACAAAATGGATATGTAATCGCTGCCTCATGCATTTTGGAGAGGAGCGTCTACTACAAACACACAAGGAAAATTGCAACAACCATAATCCTATACGTGTAAAAATGCCAAAAATGATTACTACGGAGAGTGGGGATTTTCCTCCACGGGTGTATTTCCGCAATCATTATAAAAAGATGAGAGTCCCCTTTGTATGCTATGCCGATTTTGAAAGTATCTTAGCACCCATAGCGTCATGTGATCCCGAGTTGTCGGATGATAAGTCGTATACCAAAAAATATCAATCTCACGAAGCCATCAGTTTCTCATTGTATGTTGTATATAGTGAGGGTGATTATAAGGACCCAATTGATTATTTTGGTCCAGATGCCGCAAAGATGTTTGTATCTAAAGAAGTAGCCACATTATACAGTAGAGATGCTGCCAAACCCATGCGTTTAACAGATGATGATCGTCTAGCTATAGCTGGTGCTAGTAGCTGTCATATTTGTTGTAGGCGCTTTAACAAAAAAGATGAGAGAGCTCTCGACCACGACCATCTCTCCGGGAGGTTTCGAGGTGTGACACATAAAGTTTGTAATCTGAATTTCCGCAAACCCAACTTCATACCAATCTTTGTTCACAACTTGAGTAATTACGACACCCACCTGTTTATAAAGATGTTCGGCATAAACAATGAGAACATTCGTGTTGTGCCTAATAATGAAGAAAAATACATATCTTATGAGGTGGTTGTTCCTGGTGGTGTAAATTTACGATTTTTAGATTCGTTCAGATTCATGCCTTCTAGCCTCGATAGTTTGGTTAACAACCTAAACAGAGATCAGTTTCGACACACTTCAAAATATTTCAGTGGGGATAAACTAGAACTGGTGTGCAAAAAAGGAGTGTATCCATACGATTATATGGACTGTATTGAAAAGTTTGATGAGACCGCTTTACCCCCGAAAGAGTCATTTTACAACAGATTAAATAAATCCAACATAGAGGACAGCGACTACGAGCACGCCTGCAAAGTGTGGGAGAGTTTCCAGATTAAAAACCTAAAAGAATACACCGCGCTGTATAACAGAACAGACACGCTGCTTCTTGCGGACGTCATTGAGAACTTTCGTGAAGTTTGTATGGAATACCTACAAACTCGATCCGGCTTGGTATTATACCTCTCCGGGCTTAGCGTGGGACGCCATGTTGAAAATCACAGGAGTAAGTCTGGATCAGTTAACAGACTATGAGATGGTGTTAATGATCACCAAAGGAATTCGAGGAGGGGTCTCGCAGTGTTGTCACCGATATGCTAAGGCCAACAACCCATATATGCACGATTACGATCCGGAGAAACCCAACTCCTATCTTTTATACCTGGACCCAGAACAATATGTATGGTTTTGCTATGGTGTCGTCGCTATGTTATGGGAATATACGGTGGTTAGAGAACACAGATAATTTCGACGTACGTGGGGGTGTCAGACACGTCCTCGACCGGTTATATACTAGAGGTTGATTTGGAGTATCCTAAAGAGCTGCATGACGCGCACAGAGATCTCCCACTAGCACCAGAGCTACGATCGCCTCCGGGTTCGAAAACTAAAAAGCTACTCACCACCTTGTATGAAAAAGAAAAATACGTACTACACTATCGCAACTTGAAATTATACCTCTCGTTGGGGATGAGGCTGAAAAAAATCCATAGAGTCATAATGTTTGACCAAGGACCGTGGTTGAAGTCGTATATAGATCTGAACACAGATATGAGAACCAAGGCGGCCAACGATTTTGAAAAGGATTTCTTTAAACTCATGAACAACTCGGTGTTTGGAAAAACTATGGAGAACATCCGGAACCGCGTGGACATCCGACTCGCCACACAAGACAGACAGGTAGAGAAGTGGGTTGCCCGGCCCAATTTCAGGAGCAGCACCATTTTCACAGAAAACCTGGCCGCTATTCATATGAGCAAAACCACCTGTTACTTCAACAAGCCCATTTATGTCGGAATGAGTGTTTTGGACATATCGAAGACGTTCCTCTACGACTTCCATTATAATGTTTTGAAGAGGAAATACGGCGACAGGGTTAGAGTTGAGTATACAGACACTGATTCTCTTAATGTGGTCATAGAGACCAATGATGTTTATGAAGATGTGAAAAGCATGATTGAGCATTTCGATACCAGCGACTACAAAGAAAATAACCCCTACGACATGCCCCGCGTAAACAAGAAGGTCTTAGGCAAGTGGAAAGACGAGCTCGCCGGTGTGGTGATGAGGGAGTTTGTGGGTCTGAGGTCGAAGATGTACGCATACGAGGACGAAAAGAAAAAAAGCGGAAAGAAGGCCAAAGGTGTGAAGAAATCCGTAGTAAAACACGAGCTGACGTTCGACGATTATAAGACTTGCCTGTTTGACAGTGTGGATATTTATAAAACAATGAACTCCATAAGAAGCGAGGGCCACAACCTCTACTCGATAGAGCTGCACAAAAAGTCTCTATCTGCCCACGATGATAAACGCTTCATTCTAGAAAACGGCATTGACACTCTTCCGTGGGGGCATTTCAAAGTGCCGATTGAACTAGTCGCAGAGCTGGAAATTCAAGCGGCTGGAAATATAGATTAAAAATATATTTTTTTTTCAGTTACACCATTCAGTAGTCTCCTTCGGCGGATGCATATCTTTTATGATTGTTCAAAAATGCATCACTGACATTTTGGTGTTTTCCAATCATCTCCCAATCCACTTTATATCTGTGGTTGTGGACAAATTTCTCTGTTAGTTTTTGATATTTGCTCAACACCAGCCAGCAGTCGTTGTCGAAATTAATCATCATTTCATCGAGTTCGCTTTCTGAAAATGTGCGAAATCGGAGTAGAGTCGCCCACACCAATCGGTGTTGATACATTCTGACAAAATCAAAAGGTGCGTTTAAGGCATAGTACCTCGAAAGCAGACTCCAATCGACATAGCGATCGAACCTTTTGACAAAATTGTCTGTGAGAACTCCTTTTGGTTCCCTGTGTTCTTTCCAAATCAGTGACGTAAAATTATCCATTCCTATATTAGTAATTCGCATTTCATATATTAATAATTTATTCACACCGAAAGCGGTTTGTATTTTAAACGTTTGTTGTATACTTTTTTTTGTGTTATAAAAAAATATGAATCAGAACATTTTTATATAATTCTTATTAATGTCATAAGTGAACCCCGCTTCTGAAATAATTACAACGTAAGCGGTTGTCCCCTGATCGGCTACCGGACTACTTACGGCGTTCGTAAAGTCCAAATTTATTTGCACATCGTTTCTGTTTGTGTCGCTGCTAAACGGATGATGATGAGTGTCCACGACGATCAGTGGGTAATTATTTACAAAGTCCACATCGTTTAGGTACACATCTTCGTCTTTAAACAACACCTGTCGTATGGCAGAGTAGCTTTCGTATAAAACGCCGTATTGTTTGTCCGTGATGTTCAGGTTCTGCGGCTCCTGTGGATAGCGCAGACCATTTATTTTCACACTGTAGTTTTTTATATTGACACTGTCGAATTTGCTGGGGTCCTTTGTTTGATCGTTCTTGCGATTCGTCTGCAGACCCACGATTACGAATACGGGGTTGGAAACATTCCTGAATATGTTTGATACATCAAAACTAAACGACGAGCCGAATACGCCAAACTTTTCGACACACTGCCAAGTATAATATCTGTATTGCAAGTCGTTTTTGTCGCTCAACCTCCTGAGCCCCTCAATGAGCGGCACCTTCTTCACGGGGTCGTATTCGACGAGCGGCACCCTCAACACAAAGTGTGTGATTTTAATCTTGCCCTCGTCAGCCGTTTTTGCAGCAGGTGCGACGCCTTCTGTCCAGCGGAAAATGGCGTCATTGTCCTCGGCGCGTGTAAAGACGATTTCGAATCCGCCCTTATACATGGGGTACAACTGACTGTCGAAAAACGCTAATCCCAAGTGGGAAAGTGTGCCTATGGCCTCAAACTTGCCTCCCCCTTTGTCGAATTTCGATTTGAACCCACTGCTGTTGTAGGTGTTTTCGCCAGATTTGCTGTACGTCGTCAACGCCTTGATCGTGCTAGTGATGCCCACCTCGTCCACAGAGTCGATCAGCTGATTATGTTTTCTCAGTTCGATTCTTTTAAACAGAAATGCTGCGAAATTGTCTATGAGCCTGATCGGATCCGCTTGGGCATAAGCCCCACCTGTCTTTTTGACCACCTCGCCCTGTATGTGGAACTGTATGCGTCTGTCGTAGAACGAATCCCCGTGGTCTAATTTGAACACTATATATTTATTGGGCGAATTAAAGTTCAGATCCGACACGGGCAGCACGGTGTTGTATTCACACCTCTCTATCTTGTCAGATGCCTCGTTATAATATTTCTCCATATCTATATATAGATTTCAAGTTTTCAATCCCCAATAAAAAATATAAAACCTCGCAATGTCGTTTTTAAGAAATCAACACAGAATACAAAAGTTGTAACAAATTCATCTTCTGTTGAACATGTGTATATATTTTTTTCTGTCCGACACTAACCCGTTGTGTCTACAACCTTTAGACAAAACAGAGTTTATCCCATTTTCCTCCGAGAGCGCTGTTAGACACTCGTTTAAAGTCGAGATACCCTTTGGTCCCGCGATAGCTTTTTCCATCTTATCGCCCAAGAGCTTAACAATGGCGAGTTTCTCATTGTTGAAACTATTGCTGCCGGCCTCTTCCTCGGCCTGTATGAACTTTATTCTGTCACTCAGTTCGTTGTAATCGTCTATATATCTGTATTCCACAGGGTTGTTTGTGTCTATTAGTAGACCCTTACCCTGTGCTTTAGAGTCGTTTTTAATACCCTTCCATATATCGCTTATCAAGTTTGTCCATTTCCAACCGCCACTCGACTTGGGCCTGCGTGATAAAGGATCGTTGTTTCGATACAGGGCGTGCGTCTTAATTAAGATGTCTTTGTATTTTTCAAAATCCTGCGAAGTGAACACGCCCGCGCTTATAAGCCTCATCTTCGACGAGACACCGACAGCCGAGTCGGAATGTGTTCCGGGAAGTTCCGCCCTCGTCAAGAGTTTCCACAATCCCGGAGTTCCGACATATCTGTCCATCGTTTTGTCTAAAATGATGTCGTTGTTTTCGATCGACACAGGCTGTGATCCGATCGCGAGTTTGTTGTTGTTGAAGTCGTAATAGAAGCCAAAAGTTTTGTCATTACTGGATGCGAGACATTGTTTTGCGATGCTTCCGATATTTTCATTTTCTGTGAATTCGCGGATCGAGCGATTTTGCTGTTCCTCAGCTTCCACAGCCGGTGTTGCAGTAGGATGCTCAAACACGTCCTCTGGATCTATGGGCAATTCTGAAGCTAGGACGTCACTGGGTGTGCTAGATAGTCTGGGTCTAAACGTGGGTTTTCTAATGACTTGTACGCGTTTAGGTTTTCTTTCAAGCTTAATAGTTTCGGTCTGTTCTTTTATCGCCTCAACAATAGGCTTCTGAATTTCCTCCCGTTTACGTGCGTTATCGGCCTCAGATACTCGTACGGTTTCAGAATCACTCTTTAATTTGTCCTGCAGCTTATCCAACACCCTAGCCTCGTTAACAGTTAGGGGTTTGTTTTCGCGTTTAGTCGGTAGTAGCATTTGGTTTTTCGGCTTAGTAGAGAAAGTCGGGTGCACACTGAAAACGGTTCTCATCTCTTTTGCCTGTTCTTGTTGATTTATTTCGCCATCTGTTTTCCACTGTTTCTGCAGTTTTTCAATTCTTCTTGCTGCCTCAGAATTCATTTCGTCGGGCCACTTTTTATCCACCATCTTTTGTTTTTTTATCAGCGTCTTTATAATGTCTTTATCGTCGGTTTTCCTCTTATTTTTCATATCTATAAATGTTTCGACTTTTCCAGTTTTATTTCACAAAAAAGGTTGAAAACAAAATTAAGTATAAACCATTAAAACCTTGTTAATTTTACATTAAAAAACATCATGTCTTCGTATGTATTATGATAAAAAAAACGCTGCATACACACGGATTTCGAAAATATCACGTATATATAGCGTTTATTGTTGGGTCTGCAAAAAAACGCTGCATACACACGGATTTCGAAAATATCACGTTTAACATAAAACACCCCCTTTCGTAATATCGTTTGTCAATGTGTCTTTCAGGTTGCACATATATTTGCCATTGTGAGGCTTTTTAGTCGTATTTATGGACAAAAATCCAAACGGCTCGCTCCAGCATTTCTTACACATGGTTTCAAATTCGCCAATCGTCATATCGGCGCCCACAAAGTCGTCATAGATACGCTTCGTGTAGTGTTTGTTCTGCTTGAAAACACACAACAGGTTCACGTTGTTACGTATGACTTGCATATCAACCCTACCGTAACTCTGACTCAGATAGACGCACGACAAGTTCCTGTGTCTGCCCCTGATGAAATAGCTTTTTATAACATCTTGCTTTTCCATCAGACAGTCGTCGAACACAACAAGTGAGTTTTTCTTACACTCCTCCAAAGGGGGTAAATCTTCACAACTGCTGAAGAAATACACAATCTTCCTATTCAATGTCCGCTCTATATCCGTGCACTTTTGACGTAATTCCACATATGCCGCTTGTTCAATCGATTTGCTAAATATATATAAATTCCGAAACAGCACACCACTAGGGTTGTAAATCAGATTCAACAACAAGTTCGTCTTCCCACTACCTGAATTGCCATTAATTAAACAGCGAAGTGGCTGGGGTATGAGGTTTGTATCCGACGCCTCTTCGTGGTAACTAACAATATTCATCACTTATATAACCCCACTGTTGACGGTAACAGTAATTTTAAAATGTTTCCAATGTTTTGATTATTCGGTGTATTGGATATTCATAGCTTAATCGATTTTAATAAATGGAATTTTTGTTTTTGTTATATTTATTACAAATGCCAACATATCAAAATTATCATCCACAGTTGCTGTATTTCTATTGCATTTTTCGATGCCCTCATCTGTTAGTTGTTTAAGTGCTTGATCAATTATCAACTCACCATCATGGATGTATTCAAATTCATAGCAGATTTCGAATTCTAAAGGCGGCACACACCTTTTAGCTTTCTTCAAACGTCTGTTTTGAACATCAATAAATCTGTATATTCTTTTATTAGAATCTGTGTTTATACTTTTAAATAAACAAAACACTTGTTGTGTCCTATTTTCCATTATATTTTTATACATTAGTTTTTTTTCTACATGTTCGATATTGCGTCGATGCCTCCTTAGACTGGGTAAAAGTTCTTCAAACAACCAACTTCTAAATTCGTCCATTTTCTTACTAGCCCTCATCAACCAGCAAACACCCCGCTCGTTTATGTAAACAGTGTTGGGATGTTTTCGTATAGTGGATTGTGTGTCATGCCTTTTCAGTTCTGAGTAAGTTTTTTTTAATCGCCCAATAACATGTTCGTAAATACATTTTCCCGGTCTCGCATAGCCCAGTATGGTTGCAATAGAATTTCCTTCAAACCACGGTTTGTTAGCATGATCAAGTATAATTGAAATGCTATGACCATTAAACTCAAACTCATTATTCGCTATGTCGATTTTAGACATTATACTATATATACACGAGCACAAACAGCCCGTTTTAGTTAGAGAACAAACTTGTGTGAATGTGTTTTAATACATCATCTAAATGAATACCGGTACGCCAATTATAAACTAGGGCGCCAGAGTTGAGATAGACTTATCTGTACAACTGATGACGCAGACCGGCCGTGCTTCTTATCTGGGTTCAACTCTCGGACTGGCCGCAGTTACGTTTTGTCTTCTATATATACCGGAGAACAGTGTACGCACAACGGCAGTGTAAACACCGCAGTGTACCGTAGAACGGTGTACACACAATGGCAGTGTGTGTGTGTAAGTGTTGTGTAACATTGTGTGACTAGCAAACTCAGTTGAGTGAAACCGAAAAACTCTCAACTGAGGAACCAAACAACTGTGTTGTAAGTATTCGAAAGTTTCAGTGTTTTAGGTGTCTGAAAGTTGAACTAGTTATACTGATATAAAACCAATATAAAGCATGCTGTTGAACTATCAGTTGCAATAGTGTCAGCAGAATGTACTGAGTGTGGTTTGAATATTGATCGTGAGTAAAAAAAATATTAAAATAGTAAACTTTCATTAAATATTTCATCATATACAATTTATTGTAGTAACTCCTAACTTCTTCAATTGTCGTTTGAGAAATATTCTTCAGTAGTTTTTGCAAAACCTGTTTTTATAATCTTCTACTGTTCTCAATCTGTTGTAAACACTACATCGTGCATTTTTCTAGTACCACTAAGCGATTTTGTGCCCTTGTATACAACAAATACGGGTTTATCAGATCGCAAAAGTTTCTTTATATTGTTGGGTGTCAGTCTTGTGTTCCAACTCTCCGGCAGTCGGATTCTCATGTTGCCACATATAATTTGAATCTGATCACCATACTTGGAATTCACAATCTCTATATCCTCTATTAAATACTTTTTATCAATCTCCAAGTCAGCAACACTTATATAACGGCTTCTGTTTATTTTATCTAAGAAGTCCGAGAAGTCGATATCATTAGAGTTCTCCATGACTGTCTGCCTATATATATTCACATACTTGTACGACAAACAAAAAATTTGCAACATCTGTCGCTGAGTATTATAAACGGTTTTATAAAACCGAGGTCGTAATAAAAAAAAACACGATTACATCTTATGAATAAATTATACTCGTACAAAATCTAAATACACAATACTGTTTGAATCAGGATTGTGTAATAATGTACCATTTTGATCAAACAATCCGATTTGAATTTGTTGAATTTGATTTAACCCATCCTTTAACGGTACATAGTGCGGGTATTGAGGGGTTTCAGAAATTTTATAGCCGTGTTGTGCTTTTGGAAAGAATTGGTACAATATCGACGATTCGTCATGTCTGCGATAATGTGTAGAATGACTTGTATAACTGCTGTTTACAATATTACAGTGGATTTCGATAACATCCACAGGCCGCAAATTTGGCGCAGTATCAGCTTTATAGTGATTAGATAACTCTGAATCTTTGTCCTCAT
Organism: Macrosteles quadrilineatus; assembly: GCF_028750875.1. Classification (NCBI taxonomy): domain Eukaryota; kingdom Metazoa; phylum Arthropoda; class Insecta; order Hemiptera; family Cicadellidae; genus Macrosteles; species Macrosteles quadrilineatus. The sequence continues at coordinate 135,259 of NW_026542823.1, forward strand.
TAAACCCCAACAAAAAGCGCATTGTGTTATCCATTTGAAACTTTAGTGGTGATTTTATAACAACACGATTACCTTCTTTAAGTATTTCAAACTGATTTATATCCACAGTAAAACTGGCTTTTTCCAAAAACCCTCGTATGTGCTTCTGTAGCGATTCCATTGTCCAATGTCCACTGTTAATCACCAGAGGTGTAAGTATGTTTTCAAAAGTCATACTAGCAGTTTGTACTAAATTATAAATGTTGTTTTCAGAATAAAAACCAATCAACGCTATCTGGTACTTTGAATTTTCACCCAAATGGATCGGGTGCTCCAAATGGATATTTAACAACGATGTATTTCCCGTCAGTTTTAAAATTGTCATATCTAATAAATATATGGTGCAAAGAAAAAATATATTCTTAATTGTTTTTAGGTAAACTGTCATATAAATCATTAATGCTTTCTCTTGCGTTTTCTTTTAGTGTTTTATAACGGGTTTCCAACTCTAGGATTTTATTCACAAGTTCGTCCAATTGTAGTTTTACCACAACATCGTTTGCTTCAATGGCCTTACCAACGCCGCTTATTCTCTTATGATTTTGAATCTCAAGCACATCCGCAGTATTAGTTGTGGTAGACTTTTTTGGCACAATGTGTTTTGTTGTTTTGATTGCGTTTTTAATGAGTTTTTCCAACTCTAAAAGGTCTTCCTTAATTGCGACATCGTTTTTGTCTATGGGTTTAGCGGTGTTAACAATGCGTCTCCCTTTAACACTCAAATAGTTGCCCGATATACTAATGCTATTCACCAAAGAATCGGTTGTTTTTAGATGCCCCATTAGCTTATCCTCTATTTGTTTGAACATTGTTTTAGCTCCGCTGTTGAATCCATTCTGTAAGTTCCATATCTTTTCATCAACTAGAGATTCACTAACACCATCTGAAATACTCTGGGGTAGTTCGTTAAATCTGTTTATCGAAAGATAATCCATGTCTAAATATATACATTAAAAGGTTTGTTTTACTAAAATAAAAAAAAAATAAAAATACTTTATTATAAAATTATAGAAACCAACATAACCATACATATTTGTTATTATTCAGAACATGTTCGATTTCATTCCAACTCGCACCATTTGAAAATCTCCTTAAAACCTCCAAACACAGATGACCACAAATTGGCGGATCGTTATATTCCTGGTATCTATTCATATTGTATAATATACCATCGTCCATGTTCACATATTCTTTCAATTCCAACAACGGTGGTGCGTCTCCAAATGAGTCGAAATATATAACCCGGTTGCCTGTTTTCATATAACAAGTCCAGTGTGTACCACCCGAATCTAAATTGCCTAGATTTATAATTCCACATTCGTTTGCACGCGGTTTGTTTGGCAAGGCTTCCCTCATAAAAACACCACGAAAGTTTCTTATTCGTAAAACATTAGCCCAACGCTCCAAGTCAGATATTGTTAGTGGGCTTATTTTTTTTTTGCGCCACTCAAGACCCTGTTCAGTTCTCTGTTTATATGTCTAGTCAAACCGGCACCACTTGCGTCTTGATCTATCAGAGTATCCAACTCACTATCAATTAATTTCTTAAGCCATGGCACAAACTGATCTTTCAACAGTGGCGCGACTTTGCCTCTTATCAGTGGTGATGCAACTTTCTTAAAATAAGGAATATTGTTTTCAGCCAGCTCCATTACTTCCCGCAAAAAACCGCCATCAATCATCTCCTTCAGTTGGGCATAATCGAAAATCAACCTCACTCCAGTGTTGTTTTTTATGGCTCTTTCCACCTGCTTATGTTGGTCACTATCAAGCGATACTTCAACATTACCGTTTTTCAGCTGTTCCTTGGAGAGATATAGTATAGCCCGTTTGAGCTTTTTGTGAGCAATTCGCAATTTGTTTAGTTGATTCTTCGTCAGGTTTATCTTACGTTTATGCCACATTGTTATTGTGCTATATACACACTTTACCAATTCTCAATCGTTTACTTAATTAAGACTCGTTTTGCGCATTTAAAGTCTATATTACAAGCACATCTATATTTCGATATATAGCAATGGAGTTGTACTGTCGCGTGTGCAAAATAAACACGGCGTCTGAAAACATAAAGACCACAAAAACTAGAAATAAAACATGGTTGTCTACATCAAAATGTGCAGTGTGCGGCAGTGTGAAACACTCGTTTATAAAGGAGCCATATGAGGTTTTAGAAGCCAAGGAGTTGCACAGGCCGGTTATTAAAAAGTTCATTAAACGCCGAATAGTCACCAAGGGTATCGACGATTTGTGGGCTGCAGATTTACTAATAATGAAGCAGTACGCTAGAGAGAACAAGTGGTACAAGTACATTTTAAATGTCATAGATACATTTAGCAAATTCGTTTGGTCCGAACCTTTAAAGAAAAAAGACGGGGCAGAGTTGACAACGGCTTTCGAGAAGATTATAAAAAGAGCAAACAGTGATGGTCATGAAGCACCGAAGCTTTTACATACCGACAAAGGTACAGAGTTTAAAAACAAACCGTTCAACAACATGTTGAGGAAGCATAATATCAAACTATACCATACAGAGAGTGAAGAGAAGTCCGCAATAATTGAAAGATATCATAGGACACTGAATGAGAAACTTAAAGTGAAATTCCAAGTCCGACAATCCCACAAGTGGTACGATATACTACAAGAAGTCACAGACGAGTATAACCAACACGATTATCACCACACTATTAAAATGAGACCAGTAGAGGTCAACAAAGATAACGAGGCTGATCTGTTAAAAATGTACATTGAGCGCGAACACAAAATTCGTAAAAACAGCAAGTTCGACCTCGGTGATAGAGTTCGTATCACGACAAAAAAAAGACGTGTTTGCGAATAAATATAAACAAAACTGGACTTCGGAGATATTTACAATAGCACGAATTCTAAACACTAGACCGGTTACTTATAGGATCGCCGATCAAAATGGCGAGGAAATTATAGGCGGATTCTATGAAAAAGAACTGCAGAAGACTGCTCTCTGAATTTCTGAGGGTGCCTCGAGTCTTAGTCCAGACATTCAAGTCCAAAGACTGAACCCGCTCTGGGGGGCTATTCAAGTCCAAGGAATGAACCAGCTCTAGAAGGTTATTCAAGTCCAAATACTGAACCCGCTCTGGGGGGTTATTCAAATCCAAGGAATGAACCAGCTCTAGAAGGTTATTCAAGTCCAAAGACTGAACCCGCTCTGGGGGGTTATTCAAATCCAAGGAATAAACCAGCTCTAGAAGGTTATTCAAGTCCAAAAACTGAACCCGCTCTGGGGGGCTATTCAAGTCCAAGGAATGAACCAGCTCTAGAAGGTTATTCAAGTCCAAATACTGAACCCGCTCTGGGGGGTTATTCAAATCCAAGGAATGAACCAGCTCTAGAAGGTTATTCAAGTCCAAATACTGAACCCGCTCTGGGGGGTTATTCAAATCCAAGGAATGAACCAGCTCTAGAAGGTTATTCAAGTCCAAAGACTGAACCCGCTCTGGGGGGTTATTCAAATCCAAGGAATAAACCAGCTCTAGAAGGTTATTCAAGTCCAAAAACTGAACCCGCTCTGGGGGGGGGGATGTACCCGCTCTGGGGGCTCTCATCCTCATCCTGCGCTCGAACCGGCTAATACATAACTACTCCGTTGTTTATAGCATTTCTTTACATCGTTGGTAGCGTCATTGACTTCAAGCCCAAGCAAGGCCCACTAGAAGAAAACACTTTTTCTAATGGGGCCTTGGTCCAAGGCAGCGGTGTCCTGGGATCCTGGTCACTTCTACTACTTTTATCAGTGCAGCTCACCCCTTGCTTTGCTGGATAAGTTGCACACAAAGGTTCATAGTTATTGTGAATAAGCAAATTCAAGGTTAAAATAGACCACCAACCACTTTTATAAAAAAAGACGAGTGCGGTAAAATAATATTAACTAATATAATGGTTTTAAATACCTTCAGTCACCAGTTCAAATTAGTCGGCTATTGCGACCTAGGTTTCGGCACGAAGTTGTACCATCATCAGGCGGGCCAGTTTTGAGTCTTCAGTCCAATGGACGTCGTTGGGTTAAAACAAATAACAGTTCACGACATACAGCACAAACACGCACACGAACACATATAACGAATAATACCGGTATTTACAGAAGTACGACATTATTGTAAGTTCACCGGCCGCGACGGGTGACATCCAAGCCACAACTAACTGGAACGTTCAAGTGATCTATCTGACCTTTGTCCTCGGTATTGTTTGGAGCCATGTCTAGTAGGATGCGTTAGTGTTGCTTGGGTTTCAATTATTTTGTTAAAAATTAAATTGGAGCTGTGGTGGATTTGGTCGTTTAGTAGGTTGTCGGCATCTACTTTTAACGATTTGTAGATACGGAACTCTTCTGTTTTAACCCAACGACGTCCATTGGACTGAAGACTCAAAACTGGCCCGCCTGATGATGGTACAACTTCGTGCCGAAACCTAGGTCGCAATAGCCGACTAATTTGAATTGGTGACTGAAGGTATTTAAAACCATTATATTAGTTATTATAACCAGTTCAGGGGCAATCCCACATCTTATGATGTCGAAATTAATAAATAATATTAATTTAGTCCAAAAAGTGCTCCATTATTGTAAATATAGTGACTTCTATAAAAAAAATTAATAGTTTTTTAAAAATGAATTATATTTAGAAAAAGTTATACGCAAAATAATGAAATAGAAAAGCAGCAAAATCCTGAACAAAAATAAATGTTAAAGGAAAGATAAGATTATTTGACTGTGTGAAACCGACCTGAAATAATATTAAGGAAGGAAAATCCTTTGGCAGCATGCTATTAAACTCTCAAAGCATTTAACAACTTTCAAATACAAATGTCAAGAACGTTTTTGACTTCGTTACTTAGATTAGGCAAAAAGGTTTTCAGACATTAAATTCCCAAGATTAGGATTAATTTAATTACCTTATAAAAAACCAGGTAGGAACCAAAAGCAAATGTTATTCCGGTTATTTGTTTGACCATTTATATTGTAAAAACACTTTTGTAATACTACTACTGGATTGACATTGTAGTGGTAACATAGTTTTTCTTTAAATAATTTTTTTGAAACCAACACAAGAAGGTGACACTTTGTTGAACATTGTAATGTATGAAATAAATTAAATCTAACCGTGAGACCACGAGACCTGTGTTAGCTTATTCCCCTTGGCTATAATTCACAAAAACTAGTCTTTTTGTAGAAAGAAATTACTGTTTTCAATACGTATGTTTTGGTGTGGAAATATCCCTTAATTTAGGAGTAAAATGGATTAGGTAGACTACTCCACCTACGTAGCATCAGCTGTAATAGTATATTTCACATCATTAGGGCCTAAAGTGACTTTTCGACCCGAGGTCGATTTACGATCGATGCGAAGCCGAGATTGAAAAGACACTTTTTGTCCGTAGTGATGAACTACATTTTTCGTCATATTGCACCATTATTTGAACAAAATGTTTCAAAACTAAATAGTTTTCATTAAATAGTTACCTTAAAAACTACTTCTAACTTGTTTTCAATTTAATTAATTTGATAATGGAAACAAGCATATGTTTAGTAAGCTATTCAATCGTTTCGTCTATTACGATTGTGTTAGTGTGCATTATACTATCGATATGTCAAACTATTTACAATAAGGCAACAATAAACTACAATAGACTAATCAATCGATACATAATTTTGTTACATGCGATGGCTTACAATAAGAATTTATAACGGGGTTAACAACAGTTATCAGTTCAACAACATCGGTTTTAACATCAGTTGATAACATCGGTTTTTACTCTCTAAGGGCTAAAAACGAGTTTTACTCCTTATAGAGTAAAAATGCCACTTTAAACCCCCAACGCATGCATTTTTACTGTATAATTTTTCGTGGATTTTGCAAAAGAAACAAATCTGTTTAAGAAATATACGATAGTATCTTTTAAAAAATAAAGGTCTATTTTATTGGAACTAACTAGTACATTTATCTACTAACAATATTAATTATCAATTCTTACTATATTGAAATTTTAATGTGTCAAAATTCAGAAATTAAATTGTGTGCTTTTATGGTAGAAAATATCCTGTATTTTGTAGTAAATGTCTTCAGATTATAATGACACAACAAGATATTACCTACAACACTATATGATGCTAAATATGGACGTTAGCATCATAAGTAGTTATCATGTCATAGGTAGTTACCATCAAACAAATATGATGCTAACTTATGAGGGCGATCAATGTACAAAAAAAGAGCCCGAAGAAAAGATTTTTGTGGAAGGATATCTGAAGCATGGTACAGTATGACGGAAAAATAAAGTACATCACAAGGGTTTAAAGTATCTTTGATATCTTTGCTCGTTTTCTTTCGCCCAGTTAAACTTGAGCTCTTGTTGAAAAGAGTCACTTTATTGATGGAATAATACATCACAAAGATTCGTAGACATAGATCATATATCAGTAATAATCAAATAATGCAATTTTTCGGTATTCTGCCGAAATATACTGTCTATAAAATATGAGTGTTTTTAGGAATTTGAAATATTTACCATACACTTTTGTTGATTACAGGTATGTTTTGAGATAAATATATTTTTATTATGAATCATGCAAAAGCATTAAAAAATAAATAAATAAAACACGAGTAATTTTAGGTTATGTAACGGTTTTGAATCTTCATTTGACGCGTGTAACACACCAATAATGTTAGCATTGCATTGAGTGTAGTGTATGTCAGAAGGAGATTGTATACAAACACTATCCGATAGTGTACAACGGTGCTTAGGCTATAGGCCTGGATAGCATTGTGTAACTCATGCTTAGGAGTATGTGTTTATAGGAAGGCCCACTCCATCGCACTAAATTATGCTTTGTCTTGTGTAATCTTCAATCATTTAACTTGAATACACTTATACAAACTTGATCCGCATCTTCTTTCTATTAGAATTTTCTTGGCAGAGTAATATTTCGGAACACAGCCAATTGTATTTACTATTAGCTACTAATTGCAAGATTATAAATGAATTAGCGGAGTTTACTAACGTCCTTACGAACTCACAAACGTAGATGAAAGAATATTTACGGTCTCGAAGGATTTATTGAACATCTTTGCCAAGTTCCGGAGTAAAATTCTAAGTCAATATTCTTGTTATATCAGTTCAACCTTGGATCTGGTGCTTCCGCCTTTGGTTCCTGACTTAAATCAATATAGATATTTATTTCTGTCGAACGACAGGTGCATTCGAAAATAATCAGATTCGCCTATAACTGTCAATTGCGCCATTATTTTTCAGGTTTGTGAATTTCTTTTATGCATTGGGTTTTTTTTTATCAATTATCAATTATTTAAGATGGGGACGCCACTATGTGCGTATTTTAACCCAAATATGAGTGAAGGATAAGTGTAGGATGAGTCTTGTTAGTGACTAGGCCGACATGTTCCTTAGACAAAGCTGTTCATTAATTGCCCATACAGCTAATGGCAACTACCCTTAATAGGTATCCTGTAGGTCCCTACCTACAGTTTATAGTGGAATCGGAACCACATTTATGTCTTGGTATATACGAATTGGTCTAATTATCAGGATCGTACTGCGGATAGTCGTAGTACTCATTCGTGTGGACGTTAATCCACACCAGGGAGTATCACATCCACAGTGCATGCCTATACATCCACAATTCGTGACCTCCTAGTAGCTGGATAACAGGACGACGCCACCCGTCCTAGTCTACTCGACTATCACCATCTGGCTACCGAATAAACAGTTAACAGCTTAACATGATAGATAATTTACGTTTCATGATATCCACACATTCTAAATATTTAAATGTGGATAAAAACTGTTTGGCATTGTCCAATCATACGGAAATAACTTTAAATTAATAAAAATCGAAAATTAATAATTGTTGCGTAAATTTATTGATAGTGTTCATGTATTTAGTAATTATTTTTGTGTGATTCATGTATTTAGACTATATATGAGAAATGAATACATATTACACGAGTCACCCGCTAAGTACTATGTTAATGCGTATCCTACGTCATCATCTCATATAGTATAACATTTTTCAGTCTCTTTAAAAATTATTGTAAATAGACTCCCGCTTTTCTATATTCAAATGAGATTGCTAAGCCCGCTAACATTTCCTGCCATGGTAAGGTCTATTATCCTGCACTACATTACCCATAACTCACCTGACGGCGTGTATGCTTCTATCGCATTTCTGATGGGCGATTGAATTGCTGGAACCCTCTACACCACAATTGTGTTTCAAAGTGAAGCCGGTCACCGACGTCCTGCCAGTCTTCGGTCGGCACCCATCACTCAGGGACATTAATTGCCTATTTCACATCTTTCTACCGCATTTTAAGGTTATAGATTTATTATATCTGGCATCTCCCCCCTCAATAGTATATTTTACAGTATTTGCAGTAATAATCCCCCCTTTTTTGTCTGTGATTAAAGACCTAAATTGTGATCTAGTGCTTTCAGACTCAATTTCAAAACAGTGTCCGTCTATTTCCTCTAGACTTTTCGTCCGTTTTCACCGCAACTTCCGCGTGTTAATGAGCTCATTGTGTATACGAACTTGGATACATTGCGTTCTCGAAATTCTACAAAACAAAAGAACTCGGTCCTAGGACTCCTCCATCCCCATCGCGCCGCCATAGACTACCATCCTCTACTGCTACCATCCTCTCCACACATTTGGATAATTGGACCTAAGGTATAATTGCAAAGTGTCTTGTGTGATCTAATTATATTTTAAGCAATATTATTTGCCCTTCCCTAGACATTTTTGTTTCACCTCGGGTCCTCAAGTGTCCAATAATTTTTAGTATTTTATCTAGAACTAGTTATTAGTTTTGGTCCTTCGAGCTATTTAATGTATTTTTCACACATTTACCGTTCAGAAAGATTAACCCGTAAGTAATTTGAAAGTAATCAGTGCTTTCGTCAGGTTTTTTATAACTAAATTTTATAACTAGTGTCTATAAAAATAAAAAAATTATAAAATTTTGACCAAAATAAATAAAACAAAGTGCACGGTCGTATATACTTAAGGGCAATTATGAACAACTAATTGTCAAATAAACGACACAGTATTTTATGCTTTGGTTAAATCTTGGCTAAGATACTAGATCATAAACTACGTTAAGGATGTTCTAAAACCTGGAGGAGCATTTTAACAGAACCTGGCGAATAAAATACAACTCAAGGTAAAAGAAACGCGCTATAAATATTGCGGCCCGTTCTTCTTCACAAGTCGAGCGAAAACTGGAAACCGACGAGAAGGAATTCTTTACTGCATCGCTAAATCTTTGGCAAGACATGTAGAGTTGATGAATAATATGATCTTTATGTGAACTATATTTCAAAACTAGTCATGTCTATAGAATTAGGTGTAAGTGGAGTTTTCCTAGTCTTTTGGCGTATTTAAATATATATATATATATATATATATTTAGGGGAATAATTACTGCATGGTAACCATATTATGGTGGCCATTTTACTACTTAAAAGCTATATAAATGATTCCTTTCTTCATTGACACAATGCTACCATTATATATTTTTCTCAAAATAATTTATTAATAAGATTTGCAAATAATCTTTTATTAATTGCATAAAAAAACTGTTACTCTTACTTTATAAAGACTCTAACTATCAATTAACTCCGATAGTCAATGAGAGTTTTTCCTACTGCCAATACGTGGCTTAATACGTTTAAAGGAAAAATTGAGAGAGCAGGATTTTTTTGCAAGAATACTCATAAAATAAAAGTCATTTCCTAAATTTACAAGTTCTCATCTGAATATTAACCAATTAAAATATATTAAGCTTATCAATGAAACAATATTAATCTCTTAATATTTTCCAGTATTTTGAAGCTGATCAACGATTGAAGATTATCTAAATTAATTAAATATACCAACGATATTCCGTTCCAGTTTTAGTTTAAAGCTCTCAAACACATAGTGATTTAATACAGATTTATTTCTTCGATAGATATTGTTTCTATAGATTGCAAAAAACTCAAGCTAAAATCAGCACACTATTTGCTTATTAGTCAAACACTAATTATTGGCGATAATATACAGCTATTTTGACATCTTAAAAGTTTTATAGAAAATACTTTTGTAACCTTAAGTTACCTTAAATACTGTACCAAGCTCAAAAAATTATAATTATTGGGCTTTGAGTTATTTGTTATTTATCAAAAAATACTAACTCATGTGTAAAACTAACTAAAACCGAACAGATGTTACTGGGCATTTTCCACTCATTTTGCAATGTCTAACCTGGTTGCTTCTGCAGAGTCCACTAATTATTTTTGTAAAATCTTGTTCGTTCTTTTAAAAATATATTTCTCTTAGAAATCCACATGGGTTGGACATGTACAGATGTTACGACTAATAGTTGATGTTCAGTAGTATATATGAATCTTTAATAGTACATTAAAACAAGAATAGTCAGTTTTCATAACGATTACAATGTACACTTTATACATTATTAAACGTTTTATAAAAATAAATTACATTACTTACATGATTTATGTGTAAAACCACCTAACTGTGGGAACAAGGTAGGCTCTTGATGCCGTACATCTGAAGTTGACAAACGATAGTTATATGAACAGGGGGTAAAATTTCGGTTTTCATCGCTTATCTAATTTACCACGCTCTGTATATTTTCATTAGACTTCCAATTCCGCGGGGGTAAAATTCCACCCGCGAACAACCTAGGTCGCTCAGGTTCTGCGTGACGTCTGCTTTACCCAGGGGGATAAAATTCCGGTGACCCGCATACGAACAAGCAGATAAGACAATTGCGATTACGTAGCTAGCTTATGCTAGATTATGTATCATTTGCGTGAACATTGTCAGGGCGATGCACCCAACGATGTAAAGAACTACTGAGTTGTTTATATCGTTGGATGCACCGAAGAAGTCTGGCGATGCCGGTGTGAACAGACCTTTAAAAAGGCAAATCAACCAACTTTTCCGTTATTAATCTATTTAATTTATAAATTAAATACGGATAAAAGTAATTAGTTAATACAATTTACTTGCATAACGACTGTTAATGGATAACCTCTAAGCACCACTATAAAAATATTTCAAAACGTTTAAATCATAAAAACTTAAATTGAGTAATACATAATTATTTAGAAACCCCCTTTTTCATATAGGATATGAATTATTCGTTATCCAACAAGAATACATAACTATCATCTGTACTAATAAAAAGAAATGTATGGTAGAAATGGAGAAATTTCGCTGATTTCTAATACGCATTTCCTGTTTTATACCTTCAGTACAAGAATGGCTAAATGATAAAATTAAGACATCTATAATACACTTATTCTGACTAGATATGAAATAAATAAGTATAAACTAAAAATTAGGATACATTTAACATTAATTTAATAGTTTGTCTCTTATTTGTAAATCTGTTTCAATATATGCGTAAATGAAATAGATTATTCAAGCCTCATGTTAAATTCAACAGAGGATAATGGTATTTTAAGAGCGGCTAATCAGCGCCTCTCTTTTATCAGCGGCTAACAACACTCCTTTGTAAATAATAGAAAGGATCTATTTTAGTTTGTAGTGGCCAAACAACCTTACATAGCCCATCATGACTTTATATTAAAAACGTTCTCTAACAAATAATACTAAAACATAAAACTGAAAATTCGACAAAATTACAAATTTAAGATACGAAACTAATGGAAACTTTGAATGCAATAACGTTCCAAGCTAGTCTAATCATATGATCTATTGATCTAAAATCCTCAGTTGTAAAGTACATATGATGAGAAAGTATGTTATTTCTTTAAAATGTATCGCAGTAGTGTATCCCTTCCTTTTGTAACACATTATTAATGTCAAATAAATATATAAAATTGTAAGATTAAAAGAGGAAAGTAGGTTTTTATTATAAATTTACATGAGAAAACAACCTTAATATGTCTACAAATTCAGAAAGAAATCTATCTATAGTTGCAAAAATTGGTCGAATGTTTTGTTGAGGTTCCAAACTGTATTCCTTGATATATTTCTCTATTATTATGTTGTAATAAGTAAGCAATGCAGGTGAAAATAATTAAAACCGATTCAATGTTAAATTATTTTTACATCAAATTATATTATAATACATATTTTAAGAAAGCCCAGTAAAATATTTCAATCCATCCAAGTAAAGGTATCCTGCTTTGAACGTAGTTGTAACTATGTTATTACATCGAACTTATTTTATTTGATTAATGAATTGCTTTAAAAACTTCTACAGTTATTTGTGCTGTAAAATATTAACACAAACACAAAAAATACATGCGATGATTTATTGTAAAAGTTTTAAAGAAGATGCAATGGCTTGCGCTGCAAAGGGAATTTCTTCTCGTCAGTTTCCCGTTTCCGCTCGGCTTGTATAGAAGGGCTGCAATATTTATATGATCACTTTTCTCTCACCTCGAGTTGTATTTTATTCGTCGAGGAGTGTTGAAAACACTCCAGGGTGAAAGGTGTCATATTTTCTATTTAGGGGATTTTCTTTGATAGTTTCATTGGTGCATGGCTTTACTTGTTAGTTGTACGGTTCACGCATTACACGCAAACGTTCCACGCAGTTTTCATCGTAAAAATAAAGACAATCTTAAAATCAAACCGATAGATTCGTTAAAAAGCTTAAATTTAAACTGAAATATTACCACATTTGAAAAATAGAACACTAATAATATTCACAAAAGAATTATTTTTTATTTATTGTAATTAAAATCTGACCAAGTCTTTCAAAATATCAAATTATTGAAAAATAGTTATACTCGTACATATAATTGTACTACTAGATAGGCTATACGATTCCACATAAAATAAACTTGTATGAAATAATATTCATTTGATGCATATAAAAAAAATTGTATTAATATGTTATCAATTCGACAAACGGTCTTATGTTCATTGCTGTAGAAGACTATGTTTGGTTATAATTTTTTGAGTATGTATAACATTTAGTTTCGTGTCAATAAAGTACTTATTCATTCATTCATTAATTCAAAACTAATTATAATCTACGATAAGTGTGGCAATATTATTTAGACGTGATTTAACATAAGTTAAGGAAGTAAATACATAAACTTTACTTCAGAGCTTTTTTATGGAATGGTTTTATCAAACGATTCAATGTTCCTGACTTCAATATGTAACGAAGTGGAATAAAGTCGAGCGACAGATTTGTCTTCAAGAGAAAGATTATTTTTCTAAGTATTTTTCAAGGTAGGAGAATTCCCAAGACAATTTATTTGAATTTTGAAATCCACTGTGTAAGATCATTTTTATAGACATGTTTTATTGTGCCATGCGATGTCTGAGTTACTTGTGTATAGATTATACACTATACTATACACAAAATACAATATACAACAGAATACTATAAGTATTACACAACGAGTCATCTAGAGATCCTTATTACCTTTAGAGCATTATTAGATGGGTTGGTAAGTAAAAGTAAATTTGAACAGAAAGAGTTAAGTAAATATGTCACAGCTTGATTCATTTAACCAACCAAATTGTATTACAAGAGATCTGATTCTATTGGGACGTGGTTTGTTTAAACGCAGTCAAGTTATTCTGTTGGACGGTTTGTTCTAGAATTCGTCTATTCTGTTTGCCCACCCAGCTTCCGAAACTTCTGAAAAATATGTTAGTAAATGTATGTTCTGAGAAAAACAGTAAGATATTTGTATAGGTTTTCAGTCTCGATCTTAGATTAGATGTATAATCTATGATGCATAATAGTGGCGGGATTTCTAACTTAGGAAATATATATTAACGACCTTTTTGATCATACACTACTCTTGTCATAAAATAACTATTTTGATATCCATAAGTACAATTTCGAAAACGAATACTGCAAGTAGTTGAAGACAAACAAAACGTTGTCAGGTCTGAAGGTGTTTTGGTTAAAGTCCAATGAAGATTTTGATGTCTGATAACTCCAGAGTTTGCTGATTTCAACTGTTTTCCATTAGAGTCCATTTACATAGTTTCTTTTACTCTTTAATCCTACTCAAATCGATGCATTCTTGTCTATGCTTATAACAGCTTTAACAGAATTTAACAAAAAAAAACCTTACTGAAGCGTAGACGGACGTAACAAATAAAACACAGTATAAATAGGAGCTCGAAACCATATAATGTATATAAGTAAATTACCCCCACCTTAGCAAACCCACCGACTAAGCGAATTTCCATTCGTCTGAATCAGAGAGCACAGAATAGAAATTTTCAATAAAATCTTGATAAATAACATAAGGCTAAACGACTACCTAGGTTTGCTGCTCCAAGGAAACTAATAAAGTGTATTTTCAGTAAAATAGCTTTGTATGAAATAAATACATTTGCCAAGTTTCATAAAAATATATCCATAAACAAGCAAACACTTAACAATATTCTCCATAAGAATAACATGGGAATTTTAAATAGAAATTTTTTAAATTTTCTCCGTCACTAATAACCGTACAAAACACTTTGATTTACTAAGTTCTTTGTTTTTTAAGCTCTTTAAAAAGGTCTAGAGAGAAATTGAGAAATTTTGTGTTTTGAGAGTCAATAATGAGAAAACCCATTTTTACACCATAAAACCCTCCTAAAACCCCGTTCCCATGGTCCGATCATGCTCGTTTGCAAACTCATTCAAGTTTATATTTAGTCTGTTATAAGAACCTGTTGTTTTTACAAGTTTTAAGAAATACCGGGTATCTGATGACTCAATTATGCAGTTTTTACTGTTAAAATAAAGATCTTTGAGTTTATATGAAGATAGCCTTAAATTATATTTTCGTGTCAGTATATTTCAAAACAATTTTGCCCCTAGTCAACACAATTGTATTCTAACTCAACCTTCATTCCAATGCAAAACAAGTTGAAGAAGCCTTCTCAGTTAATTTAATCTAACTAACCAACTTGTCTCGAAATTCTCCTCGCATTTCCCTCCTAAATTAGATTTCTTTCATCAGCCATTTTCGTGTCATCGACGTAGAATGAAAGTTCATAATGGTTGTGCTGATATATAGTGTCCGAAAAAAAAGAAAATAATGATATTTTTCAGATTTATATATAATTTTTTGTCATAGTTTTTACAGGCCAGCAGAGGTTGCATTTTATTATAATGACTATAAAAGACACAGCGACTATAAAAAAACCCCTAGCCACATCAATCTGCAGCCCAAGTAAATTTCAATTTGTATTTTTTTTTATTTGGGTTTTTCTAAAATATTCATGAAACAAGTCATATTTATTTTCTACTTTAAAGTTAGTTGCCGTTTTTGAAATAGGAAAATTCACATTTTAAGTTTATTTTATGATCTTCATAGAACGTAGATGCTATTTTGTGACTTATTTACTTTCAGAATTTCTTCTGCAAACTTACCCGTGTAGGAGCTACACGGGATACAGAATGTTCTTTTTCCAAGGTGTAACACGCTCCTAAACGAGACGCTTTAGAATGGAATTTTAATTATTAAACCAGACGACAATTTAAAAATATTCCCCCATATTGAAAATGGTGGCCATTTTTGAAATTATTGTTCAATTGAAACGTTTTATAATTGAAACTCTCCATTTTATGTTTGATTTAAATATGATAGATTCTGATAAACCTGTGTTGGCACAGTTGTTCTCCCTTTTTTAGTGTGCACTGTAGTAAGCTGTGTTTATAATATAACCTAGACTAAATATACTATTTAGTTATACTTGTAGTATACTAAAAATATTCAGGATTTAATGTAATAAATTACGTATCCTGAGTTGAATATGTCATATTTAATATCATATAGCGTCCATTGTCAACAGCATATTACTAAATGTATGAGGTAAGTACGTATGAAGTAAGTAGATTTCAATATCATGGCCTAGTGGTTGTCTTTATAGTAGGCAAAATTATACGTGTTCCATGATTAAAAAGTGATCGGGGTTTTTTTGTGTGAGTAAAAATGCAAAGATTAATGACATTTCAAACGCCATTATCCTGTGCTGAATTTAACATGAGGCTTGAATAATTTAGGAATCGTAAATCAAAGGTTTTTTTGCAAACACAGTCGATTGTCGTAATCTTTTTTATAGTATGAAACACAATAATTTATTTTCGATTCCTAACGCGACAAAAATCCTTCTGAATATTGATTTTATTAGTTTTTCTATTTAAGGAAAAATTTGAACAATATAGCTTATATAAATTCGACTCCTTTAAACACGAATATCGTCTCTCTGAATTTGAGTTCGTGATCCTTTTAATTCACATTAGTATTCAA